>NC_056725.1:1769983405-1770158405 GCF_019279795.1 Protopterus annectens
AAAAAGTTTTTGCCAAATTTTCGATTTTAAATTAATTTATTTTTTTACATAGAATTGTTCCTTAATTATTTTACTTCAGTCCCCTTCTGACCCCACACCACTTTTAGCTGTTCAGTCTGCCTTCTGTTTGTCTGTCCCTTAATCCTACAATTGCTTTTTGCCTTTGCTGGGTGAACCCCATATTTCTTGGAAGTTGACCTCCGCAGTAGTCATTAGTAGACCTGGGAATGAGGGATCTGATCTGGAGCGACAAGTGCAGAGCCTTGAATCTGTTATTTTTGCAGCAGTCTGTTAGTTTCTTTAGTTGTGGAAGCTGCTAGTGCAGTGATGTCAGGACATTGCCAGTGCACCCTTGTGTTGATGTGAAATGTACTATGAGGTTGCTGATTTCTACCAGAGGTTGCACCTGCTTCAATTTTCCCCTTAGTCACCCCTGAGATAAGATAATAGGTAGCCTGCTGCTTCATTTTAACCCCCCTAAGCCAGCCCTATTGGTTGGCAGCACGATTCTGTTCTCAAACCTGGGTTGCTAGCAGCACAGATGGATGCCCTTCTTTCATTCCTTCAGGTTAACATCCCTAAACTAATTATTTGTAAAAGCCTGTCTGCAAAATGGTTCACCATTTTTTCATGACATTTGTAAGGGGTGTTATTAGAGTAGTTGTCTATATCTTCTTCTTTCGGCTTTTCCCGGTTAGTGGCCGCCACAGCGGATCACCTGTCCGCTCATATTTGGCAATGGTTTTACAGTGTCGAATTGCCAGCCCGGCGCCCAACCTTCCACAGAAGGCACACATACACTCTCACACCTAGGGCCAATTTAGAGTGTCCAATCCACCTACAGCATGTCTTTGGGATGTGGGAGGAAACCCATGCGACCACAGGGAGGACATGCAGACTCTGCACAGAAGGCACCCCAGCAAAATATACACACTAACGATAAATTAATAAAAGTTCAAATAAGCTTACATTCTTAAAAAATGTGTTCAGTATGGAGAAAAATTATATGATTTAACAGCAAAGTTCAAACAGCACACTTACAAAATAGTAGCATAATCATTGTTCATTACAGTCTTAAGAGAACTCTAGTGAACATGTTTCAGAAGAAACCGATTCGACTAACAATTCATGACTGGGGGGGCAGACTAACTTGTCAATCTATAATCTAAATTCCATCTTCCAAGCTAAACAGGCAGATCCCTCATGAGGGCTTAAAAATTCAGCTTTGGCTAGGTAAGATCTAGCTGTATTCAACTGGACGTATAAGAGAATTGAAGTACCTTTTATCTGCACATTTTTTAAATAATACGGCATTTAAATTGATTTTTGTGTTACATTTAATATTAACTGAACTGGACGTTAGTGCTTTATAACACCCTTAAATTATAGTTTGAACTGCTGCCCTCAGACAGAGGAGCAACTGAATCTTGGATTCTAGTGGAAGAAAATACATTTTTTGTAAAGTCATATTGATTGATTTATTTTATGCGCTGACACACAGCTTTATACAAAAGCACAGTATTTAGGCTTGAGATCACCTCTGCATGTGTTTAATAGCTTTTGTTTGTTTTACTCTAAAGCGAACTGAAAATTACATGTTTTGAACTGACTGACTAGTAAATGTTGCAATTTCTCTCTTTACAGTTGCCATTTTGATATGAATTTCTCTCTAACTTAATGTGGCAGTGTTGTTACTGCTTCAACAGTGTATTGCCCAACCTAATATCATTTAGAGAAGGCATACAGCATTGCCTAGCAGATTAGAATTTATAATGCAGCAACATGTAAAATAACAGAAGGTAGTTTTTCTGAGGGAATATTTTTTGTTTTTGCTTCGTTTTATAACCTACCAACGATAGTTTGAGTATTTCATCCTGAATGCAGTGTTTTTGTTGCAAAGTATATTGCAATAACAGAGCATGTAAATGGCAGTGTTAGACTGCTGCAAGTACCTTTTAATAAACGACCATATATCATTAACTGTGTAAAATGTTAAAGAAAATTTCACTGAATGATTTGATCTTATGTTGTCCTATCTCACCGTAATTCTTGCAGATTGGGGTTTGGAGCCATTCATGGCTCCAACTTGGCCGAATACTAATGCTCGAGAGCTTTCACGGGTTCTAGGCTAGCCCCTATCCCATGATGCTCTGGGCCACATCCCCAGATTTCATTTACCGCTCATGCGATCAAAAAGTGTTCCTGCTGGCTCGTTGGCTAAGTATAGGTTTTTTTAGTCTATTTTCTCTCTAATTCTCTCTTTATACTACCTTTACTTTCTAGACAGTTCGTTTTTCCGTTGTCAGCATTAGGTCACCATAGTTGGTTAGAAATCCCCTTCCCAACCCAGTGAGAGTTTCCCTTAAGTTAGAGGGCCACTTCCCCCATGTTTCCTTGTCTTGTCTGTGTAGAAGTTAAAATCCGTTTAGGTTAGAGGATTCTTCTTCCTTCTTTCTTCTTCTTGTTAATTTAAAAAAAAAAAGGGAGGTAGTTTTTCCTGTTGATTTAGTTAAACTGTTTTTGAATAGTTACGGCCTTGGTTTTCAATCGCGTAATGTCCAATCTGGACATCTTCATCTGTTCATCTTCCTAGCAAAGAATCTAAAACTGTGGACAGATATGGAATGCATGCCTTTTCTTCAGTGGCCTTCAGCCTACGGTCGCTGAATTACCTTACACATTTTACGAGATTTCAAAGGGATTTCCTCACAGAACTTGGAGATACCCTTAAGGGTACCGTAGCTTCGGGGTCCGCAGACTAAGTATCCTCCCAGCTCTCTACCCTCAATTCCATCGTAAACTTCTCCATAAGACTGATTTCATATGCGGCTGATGGAGCTAGTAGAGCAGCTGCAACAGGAATTTCTCTGAGGAGACATTCCTGGATGTGCCTTTGCAACTTTGCCGAACCCTTCAAATCTTGCTTCACTAATGCCCCCTTTGATGGTTCATCCCTTTGTGGACAAAAGGCAAAAGATACTTTGACCAGGTGCAAGCAGGAAGGGAAAACTTTATCTGCCGTTGGAGTCCGTTTTTCTGCTTCATCTAGACCTTATCCCAAAGGTCAAAAGGGTGGTAAGATGTGGTTCCCCAAGTCCAAATAAGGTTTTTCTGATGCACGTGGAGACTCTTCCCGCAGGGGCAGAGGTGGAAGTTATAATGGAAGACGCCTACCTCATGGCAGAGGGGGTCCACAGAATCCGTGCAACAGAGATATGTTCTCTTGACAGGCCATTCCAGCTCTTCTGAAAGGAGGCCCGCCTGCTCTTCTCTGGAGGCAGTCGTGAGGGTCGATTGTCACTGTACCCAAATGCCTGGCAAGAAATCTCCCAAGACAAATGGGTACAAACAGCTATATCCAGAGGCTATTACATACCATTTTCCATTCCCCCTCTGGTGAACCAGTCCTTACCAGACGTTCCACCCGGTCAAAAGAACTATGCAATGCAAGAGATACACTCATTGCTAGAAAAGAGATTCATCCAAGAGGTCCCCGCAGATCAAATGGGATCCGGAACCTACTCAAGATTTTTTTTAGTTCCAAAAAAGACAGGGGACTGGAGATCCATTCTAGATCTCCGCATGCTAAACAATGCAGTGAAGCAGTCAAAGTTCCGGATGGTAACTCTGCAGTCAGTATTCCCATTTATCAGGAAAGATGATTGGATGTGCTCAATAGATTTCCAGGATGCGTACTACCATATAAAGATAGACAAGTGATCCAGGAGTCACTTGCGCTTTCGGCTGCAAGCCAGTCATTACCATTTTCGAGCCCTGCCCTTTGGCCACACTACAGCCCCCAGAGTGTTCACCAAATGCATGGCAGTGGTCACAGCTCATTTGAGACATCAAGGATTCAATGTCTTTCCATACCTAGATGACTGGCTCCTCACTGCTACCACCAAGCATCTACTACTACTACGAACAAGAGACGAAAAAATGTCACTTTGCGCCAGACTAGGCATCACAGTAAACTTAAAAAAATCTGCCTTGTCACCGTCTCAGCATATTACCATCTTAGGTGCAGAATTGGATTCAGGAACTGTGACTGCAAAACTTACCCCAGACAGAGTACAATCCCTTCATCAGCAAATTAGGATTTTGATGTCAAAGAAGAAAGTTCAGGCCACGTATGTACTGTACAATGTTCTTAGTGTTTCACTGTTGCAGTCATCACACTTGGGTTATCTGCCTGCAGGTAGCCCTCAGCTGGCCCTAATACCAATACCAATACCTTGGGATTTCTGCATCGGATGCTGTTGCCTCTTCCATGACATCAGGTCATCATGGTTATAAAACATGCAGCCAATGCCATTACATCAGCTTTTCTCACCGCGTGGGAGCCCGAAGCAGAAGCAGTTTGCAAGTGCTGCTTGGCCGCTACCTGAAATTTTCATTTTTCGAGCTTCAAACCTGAAGTCTTCTAAAGCTAAGTACTCTGTTAGGGATCCTTTTTTCTTGCTCTAACTGATGTCAAAAAAAGTTAACAATTGTCTTGCCTGTGGAAAGCAAATACCTCACAGAGATTTTCATTCTTACTGCGTTATCTGTTTAGGCCCAGACCACGATGTTCCTCACTGTAGGTTTTGTGCCTTTTTTAACACCCAAACTATTTGTCGTGGGGCTATCTTTGTCGCTAAATCTTTCGCTCTCATTCTCTGTCTTCCGATATGGCTTTGATAAACAATCTGACTACTGATTTTCCGAAAAAAAAACATAAGGATAAAGACAGAGACAGACCGCATAGGTCTAAAACTGCCGACAACGCTTCCGTTAAGCTAGTCGCCAGTCCATCGGTACTCAGTGAGGCTCCTTCGCAGACCCTGATACCCGCTTCTACAGATTTGCAGGCCTCTGCTGTGACCCTTTCAGAGTCTGGTATGCCGTAAGATGCTTCTTCGACTATGGAACCTGCAGATGTCTCTACCTTGGATGGGTCCAGAGCTGCTGTGCAGGCACCAGCTTCTAAGGGTGTATTCCGACCTTCCGATGTTCGCTTTAAACCCGACAGCTTCGTTTTTGACTAAAACTACCTAGTTTCTCAGGCTCGGAGTTCACACTACGCCTAAAAAATTGACTACCAAAGTGCATGCTCAACTCCCTTGCCACAGAAACAAATTCTTAAAATGGCTGAAGACCTTATAAGTTTTTAATTAGGGGAAGCCAGCCTTCCGCCTCTAAAAGGCAAATAATTGGTTTTCCTTCTGATTCTACAGACTGAGTCTAATGACTCTGATTCCTCTGATTACCAGGACTTACTCTTATCTACCTATGAGGATTCAGATGTAGAGGATTCCATTCCATCTGCCTCCCCTCCAGAGGACTTTTCTTTTGGTGAAACCTTGCATACTTTGAGAGCATTTCCACTGGGAATGCCAGGACTACCCTCAGTCCAAAAAGACTCAGAGAATTTTTAGACTTGCCTTAGCTCAGGCCTCTAGCTATACCCTCCCTGTCCTGGACATTGTAGATGATGTCTTCATGGAATCCAGTCTTACTCCTGATACTTTACAACCAGCTCCTAGAAAGCCTGACAGGAACTACAGAGTACCTGACTCTCACAAATTTCTCTAAGAATCCCACTGCGGATCCGGAGACTATTTCCCAGGGACCTAAAGGCATTAAGGCTACTACAGCCAAAAACCCTACCCCTTTGGACAGGGATTCTAGAGCTTTAGACAGATGGGGTTAGAAGGTATATACCTCTGCAACGCTTGCCATCAGGGCTTTGAATTGCCAGTTTCACATGTTGAAGTTACCAGCAGCTTATTATGGAACTAATTAAACAAAAAATGTTGCTTCCAGATTGTACAGAAAATAAAGATTTACAACAGTTAATCCATTCTGCAAGCTAAGTTAATAAACATACTTTGCGGTGTGGTGTTAATGTTTTAGAAGCATCTTGCCAGGGCTGCTGTCACTGAGTCTGTACTGAGAAGGCATGCTTGGCTGAAGGAGAAAATTTTGCTAGACCATGTCAAAGCAAAGTTAGTAGATGCTCCATTAAACCAGAAAACGTTGTTTGGCACAAAAGCAGAAGTTGTTCTTAAAAAGATGGATGAAAAAGCTAAATCTATGCAAACTGTTAAAAACTTCTTACAGGTGCAGCCACCTTGATTCAGTAGGCATTGGCCTTCTAAAAACTGGTCCTTTCCAGTCCTCCCAGGCATTCTCAGCCCAAACATAGGGGCAATAGGCCACCAACACTACAGTCTCAGTGTATGCAGAGATCTAAACAATATAGTGCTCCCTCCTCTAAACCAGGGAGTGGTAAGCCACCCCCTTATGGAAAAAGTTCACAATGACTTGTCTATCTTCCTTCCCAGCAAAGCCCAAGTACTTGCACACCTAGGAGGAAAACTCACCCTGCATGCAAAAAAACTGGATGTCCGTTACCCAGGACTGATTGGTCCTAAACATTGTATCCCAGGGATACAGATTCTACTTCCACTCACTGCCAACCCGAAGCAGGTTGCCTGACCTTCCGCCAAACGAGTGGGCAGAGGCTCAAAAGCAAGTACTTTCTCTTCTCAGTATCAGGGCTATTCACCCTGTGCCTGTAGAGCAAAGGGGGCAAGGTTTCTGCTCTATACTGTCCCTGGTACCCAGAAAAAAGGGCTCTTGGCGCCCTATCCTAGATCTGTCAATTCTCAACACCTTCCTGGTGGCTCCAAAATGCTGACTCTGCCACAACTTCTTCCTATGCTAGCCAAGGATGCCTGGCTAGTCACCCTAGACTTAAAAGAAGTTTATCTGCACATCCCCAAAAGGGAATCTTGCAGGAAATATCTACGTTTCAGGGCAGGCCCTATGCACCATCAGTTCTCTGCACTTCCCTTTGGCTTATCTACTGTACCCAGGGTATTCACAAAGTGTCTGGCTCCAGCCATTGCATACTGCAGGCAGAGAAATATTCAAATTTACCTATACTTGAACGATTGCCTGATTCAGGCGGACAGTCAGGAATTGCTACTTCAGCACCTGGCATTTGTAGATAGACTTCTAATTTCTCTGGGATACACCATCAACGAAAAGAAATCACAACTGGTGCTAGGCCAAAAGATTGTATTCCTGGGAGCATGCTTGAACACAACTTCCCAAATGGCATTCTTCACTCCAGAAAAACAGGTTTGTTTGACAAACTACTTCAAACTAATGGCCTCCAAAACCTAGCTGTCTGCAAGAAAAATACTGCAAGCCCTAGGGTTCATGGCCTCATGTATTCTACTAATTCCATATGCAAGACTGCATATGAGGAAACTTCAGTGGTACTTAAAAAGTCTCTGGTGTCAGCATTCTCAGGACCTGGAAGCACCGATTCCTGTCATTCCTTGTCTAAGGCAAAGTTCCTTTGGTGGGCAGAGGCATGCAACCACAACAAGGGACTTCTTTCACTCAACCCCTCACTGCCCAAACCCTGACAACAGACTCCTCAGGCTATGCGTGAGGGGCTCAGATGGCAGGCAAATGGAGCCTAGGACAAATTCCCCTGCATATCAATCAAAAAGAAATGTTAGCTGTACAGAATGCTCTGACAGCCTTCAAATACCTTATCCTTGCAGGACAACTCCTGATAAAGACAGACAACATCACAGTTATGTGGTACATAAACAGGGGGGAACTCATTCCTACCCTCTTTGCAGGTTAGCCATGGCCCTGTGGAACACGGCCTTGAGCGACCAAGTGCACTTGCAAGCTCAATTCCTGCCAGGCAAACCATATTCACTGGCAGACAACTTAAGCAGAAATCTACTGGACCCACACGAGTGGAAGCTGGAACCCAACTCATTCAAACTTCTAATCCACTGGTGGGGGATTTCAGAGGTGGACCTCGTTGCCTCCCCCCAAAACCATCAGTTGAGCAAATTTTACACCAGAAATCCTTACAGCCAAGCGTGAAATGTGGATGCCCTATCCTTTACATGGGAAAACCTCTCAATTTATGCCTTCTCCCTCTGCCCCTCCTCTCAAACGTACTACTCAAGACCAAACAGGACAGGCCAAGGACAATCCTTATTGCCCCAGACTGGCCACGTCAGCACTGGTACCCACTCCTACGCAGTGTGACAGCAGTGCCACCCTGGCACCTACATCAGACCCCCCTCTCTGCTGTCCCAGCAGGAGGGACAGATTTTGCATCCACAGCTGCAAACCCTGACCCTGACAGCCTGGCTTATCCCCTGAATACACCACCAGCAACCCTCAGCAAACAGGTGCTGGACATCATCCTTGAGGCCAGAAGGCCTAGTACTAGGAAATCCTATTCAGAAAAGTGGAAAAGATATTGTTCTTGGAGCCAGTCTCAAGGAAAGGACACAGCCGTGCCCACCTTACCTCAAATCCTAGATTACCTAGCAGAGCTACTCCACAAAGGCCTATCATTCTCATCAATTAAAATTCATGCCTCTGCCATCTTAGCTCATTACAATACTGAGCCACCTCTATTTTCTCACCCTCTCATCAAACAGTTCCTGAGAAGAGCTAACAATTTAAGGCCCCCGAGGAGAGCTCCCAACCCTGCCTGGGACCTTAACTTTGTACTAAAGAATCTCACACTTCCCCCTTTTGAGCCTGCTGCTTCAGCAGGGTTCAAATTCTTCTCTTGGAAAACAGCCTTACTACTAGCCATCACTTCAGCAAGAAGAGTGTCTGAGTCACAGGCACTAATGGCTATGGAACCCTTCATTATTTTCCATGCGGACAGGTTTTCCCTCAGGACTAACCTATCATTTATGGCCAAGGTGGTATCCAATGTAGCTTTAAACCAATCCATCAATTTACCAACCTTTTTCCCTAATCCTCAAAATAAAGTGGTAAGGATTCTGCACTCCTTGGACATGCACAGACAGCTCGGGTTCTGCCTTGACAGAACTAAACTTTTCAGGAAATCTGACCAGCTGCTAGTCAGCTTCACTACAGGGGCAGAGGGCAAGGCCATTTCAAAGCAAACCATTTCCAAATGGATAGCACACTGCATCCATTTCTGCTACAAATACCATAGAAAATCTACTCCACAGGGGATCAGAACTCATTCCACTAGGGCTACCTCAACCTCTATAGCATTTCTACACTACAGGGGCAGAGGGCAAGGCCATTTCAAAGCAAACCATTTCCAAATGGATAGCACACTGCATCCATTTCTGCTACAAACACCATGGAAAACCTACTCCACAGGGGATCAGAACTCATTCCACTAGGGCTACCTCAACCTCTATAGCATTTCTGAGGGGAGTCCCTACTAGGGACATCCTGGAAGCTGCAACCTGGAGTTCTGTACACACCTTCACCAAGCATTACCACTTACCTTTTTTTCTAATCCAGAGCTGGATTTGCCACAGCAGTCTTACAAGGCTTGCTAGCCAGCCCCAATACTTCTTGACTGTCTCCACCCTTCCTCAGGTTTGGGAATCAACCCAAGTGTGATGACTGCAACAGTGAAACATGAAGAACATAGTACAGTTGTGTACACTTAACATAAATGTAGATGTTCGAGTGTATTCACTGTTGTAGTCCTGGTTACCCTCCCTCCAGCCCCCAGACTTTTCTATTCTTTCCATCTATCCTCTTTTTGGCCATAACTTATGGCAATGGTATTTACTTTTTACTGGAGGTGTTTCACACCATGTAATTGCTTCCTTTTTTGGGTGCTGCTGACATCTGGGGCAAGAAAAACTGATGTAATGGCATCAGCTGCTTTGTTTTATACCCATGACGACCTGACGTCTTGGAAGAGGCGACAGCATTCGACACATCTGACACACAAATCCCAAGACTCTGGTATTCCGGACGACTGAGGGCTACCTGCAGGCAGATAAACCCAAGTGTGATGACTGCAACAGTGAATACACTCGGAACATCTACATTTATGGTAAGTGTACACAACTGTACTTTCTGGGTACCTCTAGTTCCCCTAGCGCAACTACACATGAGGGTTCTGCAGTGGCTGCTATTTGCTCAGTGGTCAATGCAAGATCTTCCTCTTTCACATCAGATTATTATCATGGAATCTTTCAAAATAGATCTCCTTTGGTGGCTGCAGACAGACCAGTTATATCAGGGCTGCCCCCTTGTCTTTCCTCAACCGAATGCAGTTCTGACTACAGACACTTCCCAGATTGGGTGGGGGGAGCATTATCTGTGATGATGGTCCAAGGCCTATGACAAGAACACGAAAGCCACTTGCACATTAATGTTCTGGATTTGAGAGTGGCGCTCTATGCATTGCAGGCATTTCAGGACTCTCTACTGATAGGGACAATTGCAATAAAGGCAGACAACATGTTGGTAGTGTGGTACATAAGCAGGGAGGAACCAAATCCTATCCACTATGTTGGGAGGCTCAACGAGTTTGTCAATGGGCGATCACTTCACAACGCTTTGTGATAGCAAAACACATCCCGGGGAAATCCAACTTGATAGCAGACAAACTCAACAGAGCTATATTGTTGCCTCATGAGTGGTCCCTGAAGACAGATTGTGGAAAAGATCTTCCAAAAATGGGGCCAGCCTTGCTATGACCTTTTCGCCAATTCCATGAATGCCAAATGCAGCAACTACTTTGCCCTCATTCCTCCTCTGGGGAAGTCACCAAGGGATGCACTGGTTCACAATTGGCCCCTCGGACTACTCTATGCCTTTTCCCCTTTTCCTCTAATTCCCAAAGCACTGCAGAAAGCCAGCTCATTGGAAAGCACTATGTTCCTCATTTCTCCTTACTGGCCTCAACAAGTTTGGTTCTCCTTTCTTTGGACCCATCTGCTGGAGGAACCTTGGATTCTGGATCCAGTTCCAGTCCTTTTGACCCACTCCGGGGGAGTTCCATCGGTCTATCTAAACCCTCAAGTTGACAGCATGGCTGCTCCAATTCCACACATAGCCAGGTGTTGCTCCTTTTCCCCTGCAGTGAGTCATATTCTTACTTCTTCCCATAAACAGTCCACTAGGAGATTGTATTCCAGTAAGTGGAAACGATTTTCATTCTGGGTTGCGGGACAGAACATAGAACCTTTTACAGCTCCTATTACTGTAATTCTGGAATTTCTTTCCAAACTTTTTGATGAAGGAGCTGCAGCAGGTACCATCAGAGTTCAGTTGGCAGCCATTTTAATTTCCATACTGGAAAAATGGGAAGTCCTGTTATGTCTCGTAGGTTAGGTAAAGCTTTCCTCAAAGGTACTTTCCTCCTCAGACCCCCTATCAGAGAACCTTCAGTCCCTTGGGACCCAAGTCTTGTTCTAAACTCACTGATCTTACCACCCTTTGAACCCACACATCTTGTGATTTGAAGTATTTGTAGTAGCCATCACCTCTGCCAGAAGGATATCAGAGTTGCAAGCTCTTTCTATTTGTTTCCCTTGTATCATTTTTCACAAGGATAGGGTATCCTTGAGAACTAATCCCTTGTTCCTTCCAAAAGTTTTTTCAGAGAATAATATAAACCAATCCATTGAATTGCCAGTGTTTTTTTCTAAACTGCAGCGATAAGGCAGAGTATAAATTGCATCAGTTGCATGTACATAGGCAGTTATGTTTTTACCTGCATAGGGCAAAAGACACTGGTACAAGGAAAATGGACAGAGTACTGAGTTCACTACGACACAAAAGTACCAAAATAGTAAAATAAAGAAGTTGCAGAGTTCCACGACAGGATTTACCTTTTATTTATACAAAAAAGAGTAAGCGCTTTCGCGATCTACCCAGATCGCTTCTTCAGACTGTATTACAATGTCATCTTATCTAACCAAGCATTTTAAACCTTCAGTCATTAACACATTGCAGTTAATCACCATTACCTAATTAAAACATGGGAGTGGTTCCCTTTCAATAAAAACTTTTTAAAAATCCAAAACTTCTTACTTTGCCATTCTTTTGTATCGGCTTATATCTAAACAAATTACTTATAAAAAACAGCTCAGTATATATGAAACAATAGAAACATAAAATGTTAATAAAAAATATTAGCCAAACATTACCTATGAAAATGCATATATATATATATATATATATATATATATATATATATATATATATATATATATATATATATATATATATATTTATTTATTTATTTATTTATTTATGTGTGCATATTATTATAATATAGACCTAACTAAGCTAGATCACAACCATTTGGCAGACAAAATTCTTAATTTCATTTAATATACTTGAATTCATTATAAATATAGACATAAAGCAAAGGCAACATATTATATAATAAGGCATGGATATATTTAAATGTCATACTAAAAACATAAATAAACATTTAGTGCTTCAAATGTCGTGCTTTAAGGAATGGTTTAAGGGATACTGCATCATTTATTCCTGGATGTTTATCTGCATTTAATTTTGTAATCCACTTCTGTTCTAGCTCTTCAGTTTTATTTTTTATATCCCCTCCTCTAAGGCCTTTCTTAACTACCTCAAGCACAAAGCACAAAGAATTTAAAATTATGATCTTTCCCTTCTTTTTGAATATGTTTGGCTAGAGCATTAGTTTCTTTACCTGTCTCAATGTCTCTCATATGTTCTAGAATACATTCTTTTAGCATCCTATTCGTTTTACCTATATAGTATGCTTTGCATATTTGACAAAAACTGAAATATACTATGTCAGTAGTTCTACAGTCTGCATATATATTTGCTTCTATTTTAAATTTACTCACTGGATGAAAAAAGGTAGTGCAGGAAAAAATATATTTTACTATATAGGGCAAAAGACCTCAGGAAATCCGACCAGCTTTTTGTGTCCTTTTCTGACAAAAAGAAAGGATTGCCAGTTTCCAAAGTAACTTTGTCAAAATGGCTGACTGATTGCACTTCCTTCTCTTACAGTAAGAATAATAGATAACTACCAAGGAAGATAAGAAGTCATTCCACAAGAGCAGTCTCTACATCCTCAGCCTTTCAAACCAGAATTCCTATTGACTCTATTTGTGCAGCTGCCACATATTTGAGACCTCATACCTTTATCACTCATTACAAAGTAGATGTGGCCTCCCGGAACAGGTCTTCCTTTGGATCCACTGTATTGAAGTTTATTTTTTCCTGAGCCACACTGGGATAAAGGTGCTAGAGACCCTGTCCCAACCTGCAAGAATTACTGCGAGATAGGACACCATAACGTTAAGAAGTTATGTACTTAGCATAACATTCCATGTTTGTTGACCATCTCGCCTACATTCTTGGTCCCACCATCCTACCCCCATCCTGTGTTCCTGCAGGGAACTGTTGGACAGTTTTATACCTATGTACTTAGTTATGATTTGGAGTCTCTGTTTTTTGTCTCATGCCAAACGTGTGTGTGTGTGTGTGTGTGTATATATATATATATATATATATATATATATATATATATATATATATATATATAAAATTTATGGTGTTTCACTTGCAAACAAGATCTGGGGATATGTGGCCCAGAGCAAAATGGGATAGGGGTTAGCCTCAAGCCTTTGAAAGCTCTCAAGCTTTAGTATTTGGCCGAGTCTGAGCCATGAACGGCTCCATACCCCAACCTGCAAGAATATAGGCGAGATAGACAACAAACATGGAATGTTATGGTAAGTACATAACTTCTTATTGTGATGCTCCTGTATAAAACAGAGTTGGTTGGTAATTCCAGGCGTAAAGATAAATTCACAGAACAATAACTAGCTAGGTTGTCTTTTGCCATCTTCTGGTCTGACCCCTCCCCTCAACTTTAAATTCAGGAAGTATTTAAAAAAGTCCTCTCATACTTAAAGAACAACAAAAAAGCTCTTTCTATGTTTAAAACTGTAGTGAACTGCATGCTGCAGCTTGTGTCATTCTAAGCACTAGAGCTTAGTCCTGACAACAAAAGCTATAGTGGAACTCATTTCCATACAGGTATTCAGACCTGCAGTTATGGAAATGAATGCCAGTTCTTTACTACTGATTGGCTGACATCTTCCTGTCACAGTCCTTAACTTGCTCCTAGGGCAACTGTCACCCCTTTGTCCCATTCTAGCTATACCTCTGCATTTGCAGCCTTTATTTTCTTGTATTGTACTTTATTACATTCAAGTTTAAATTGGGAGGTGCTCAGACAGGAGAAATAGAAGTATTTGTTCTGGTCCTACTTTGTTCTGGTCCTACTTGGGCAATTTAACTTAAGGACTAGTTTGTATGGCACCCTTTCTTTCGACATCAAATCTCATCACAAGGTTAAGCTCCTCCCACATCCCATAATCCTCTTAACCTGAGGAGATACTCCAGATCTTGTTGTCACTATTGTAATTTCAACATCTCCTGAGCAAGCTTGAGGTTTTGAGGGTGAATCAGTGACTGTGTTTTACAGATAAGTGGATTTTTTGGTACTGTCTGTCTTTGTCTATGAAAGCTTACACTTCTCCTCTAATTCTCTCTCCTTTCCTTGTTTAAAAAAAATATTTTTTATTTGTGACTAGGGTAGTGCACTGATCAATATTGACCAATTTTATGCTCAGCCCGGGTGAAATACAAAACATTTCGCAAAAAATGCAGATATGTAAGCAATAACAGAATAGTTCAGATTAATAAAATAGAAGAAAACTATATACATTTCAGTCAATAAGCATAGTGTAAATTTGCTTCTCAAATGTATTTCCTTAAATTATTGCTTCCTACAATAGTATCTGTCAAGAAAACAGAGTTCCCGTGTATCCTGTAAAAGTATACCAGTCTTTAGAGGAGTCTTCCTGTACACTGAAACGAGTGTACTAAGGGCAGCAAGGTAGCATCTAAAAACTGGCATGATTATCTTAGCATGACAGTGAAATGGTCTGCATGGGATGTGTAGAGGTAGAATCAATAAGGAGTGTTTACAAAAAGTTATGAAAAAATAAGACATTTCTGTGGTTACATTAACAATGGTGCTGTCATGTTGGGGTGGTTTATTCAAGAGGTGGGTTTTAGTAGAAATGGACATTAAAACATTGTGGGAAATGTGAAA
Organism: Protopterus annectens; assembly: GCF_019279795.1. Classification (NCBI taxonomy): domain Eukaryota; kingdom Metazoa; phylum Chordata; order Ceratodontiformes; family Protopteridae; genus Protopterus; species Protopterus annectens. The sequence continues at coordinate 1,769,998,356 of NC_056725.1, forward strand.
CCATTGAGATATAAATGCATTTTTAGTAAAGCAGTTGACTGTTATCTGTGTTTTCATGATTTCATTAATTTTATAAAAGCTGCATGATCTACAGGTGACCAGCTGGTGTCATTTTATACAAAACATTAAGCCACAGAGGGTTGCCACTAATACTTGCCATCTAACACAGATGTTTTTATAAATTAATATTATTTTGAAATCATGAAATTATTATATGTATTATTTGTGTAACTTCGGCAATATCACAAAACAGCAGTAAGCTGTTTTCCTGTTGTCATACATAATTAGGAAATTCTTGAACAAGTGAATAATTCACTGACTGATATCGTGACTCAGTCTTGCACACTTAATAATCCAAAGACGGACCTTTGGTGATACTAGTGTATAGCCCATTGTCTACCAAAGAGATATATTTTTTACTTGGTTTGTAACTTGCACCCATTTTCAAATATTTTAAATCTGATGAAGTGTTTTCAGAAGAGGATTGTAGAGAAAAGCTCTCAGGAAGCAAGTGATTTCCTGGTTTAAAAGATCTCAGGAAGCAAATGTATTAATTAGCCTCCTGCTCTTATAGTTTCATAGTTTCATAGTATAGTACTAGGCTATCTGCCCTGGGGCATTTGTAAGCCTAGTCATAGTGATGTGGCTTTTGCCACCCCATGAAATGGTACAAAAATGTACAGAATAAATCTAGAATACTGTGCCTCTGTCAAGTAGTGACACAGTGAAGGTCCCCTTATATAACAGAATTAGTTTACTGTGCCCCTGTCTAGCAGTGACACAGATGTGACCCCTGGGGTAAACTTACGATCTCCCATCCACGCATCAAGATTTCTCTTGAAGAGAGTCAGTGAGGGGCTCTGCCTAATACGAACTGGGATCCTGTTCCAAAGCATGGGAAGCCTCTGGGTTATGAATCTATCCTTCCAGCATGTCCTATTCATACTTGTGCCGAGGTTTAAGTCTTTAGCTCTCGTGGTCCTGATGGATTTGGATTTTTTGAGGTGGAGCATGTCCATCAGATCCTGATTGGACATGGCCTTGTACGTCAGGCAGAGATCACATCTGAGCAGGCGGTATGCTACTGAATAGTGCTGAAGTTTCTTTATTCTGGCAGAATAAGACATATGTTGGAGACCCTTGATCCTTTTGGTGAGGTACTTTTGTGGTCTCTCCAGCTGTTGCAAATGCCGGGTGAGGTACATACCAAATGGGGCATTGTACTCAATCATGGGTCTGATGAGGGAGGACTATAGGGGTACAATGACATCCTTGGATCTGGATGTGAATCCCTTCATGATGAGGTGTGCAAGGTAGAATGTTTTTCTAACCACTTTGGCAATGTGGGTGTCAAATGAGAGGCCACTGTCTACTTGGGTCCCTAGGTCTCTTGATTACTTTTTCCGTACTCAGTGGGTTGCTGTCTATGTGATAATTTGTGGGTACTTTGTTTTTTCCAAAAGGGATGACTATACATTTTTTGGCATTTAGTTTAAGGCCGTGACTACGGCACCAGTGATCCGTTTCAGTGAGGCCTTTTTGTAGGATGTGTGTGTCTGCTGGTGTATCGACTATGGCACCTAGTTTGCAGTCATCTGCGAACTTTGTCAGCCACAGCCCTCCCATGTTTGCTTTAACATCTGAGAAATAAATGCCGAACAAGAGGGGTCCCAGGACAGATCCCTGTGGGACACCACTTGTGACTGGCTTTGAGTCTGACATTGCTCCAGCGATTTTAACTTTATGGGTTCTGTCCTTTAGCCAGTTTGCAACCCATCTAGTGACATAAGGGTTTACTTTTAAGCTGTTTAGCTTATCTATGATGCCTGAGTGGGGTATTGTGTCGAAGGCCTTAGCCAAGTCCAGGTATGCTGTATGGACTGCTTTGCCCTCATCAATGGCTCTAGTGACTGTTTCGAATAAGTCAACCAGGTTTAAAAGGCAGGATCTGCCCTTTACAAAGCCGAACTGGGTGGGTTCAAGTGTCTGTAGGTCCCCTATGTCTCTGTTTATAAGTTCCATAATGATTCTTTCCATAGCTTTGCAGACCAGGCTAGTTAAGCTTATGGGGCGGTAGTTTCCAGGGTCTGTAGAGGCACCCCCCTTGTGGAGTGGGACCACTGTTGCTGTACACCAGTGTTCAGGTACATATCCCAAAGTAAGGCTAAGGTTAAATAGCATTTTTATGTGTGGATTTAGCTCCTCTTGGAGTTCAAGTAACACGCACCCCGGGATACCGTCAGGTCCCATTGATGCTGTGTTTTTTGCTTTGTTTAGGGCAGTTCTCACTTGGACATCTGAGATGACAGGGAGATTACATTCAGCTGGGATAAGTATTTCTTCTTTTGGGGGTGAAGGAAGGGAGAAATTTGCACTGAACCTGTCAGCCAGAATGTTAGCAATATCTGTGGGTTCAGTGTATTTTTTGTTGTTGTGAACCAACTCTGAGCATATCTGAGGGTTTCCACCCAGGTTTCTAACATAGCTGAAGAAGGCTTTGTGGTTATCTTTAGTGTCCTTAGCGACTTTTCTCTCAAAGTTTGCCTTGGATGTTTTTATGAGAGAACGTAGTTTTCTGCTAATGTTGATCAGAGATGTCTTCCCTTCATGGGATTTTGCTCTGACGTGCAGTAGCTTCCTTCTTTTGTTATACAATTTGTTTATGGCTGAGCTCCACCAGACAGGACGCTTACATTTGGTGGAGAGGGACTTGGATTTGTTTGGGATTGCATGATCCATGCATTCTTGGAGATGTCCATAGAAAGCATTTGTGAAGGATTCGGCATTGTGGGATGTGGTATCCACTGGCACAGTGGGCTTAAAGGATACCATCTCAGTCTTAAGAAGAGTGAAGTCTGCTTTTGAGAAGTTTTTCACTGTGGTCTTTTGTGCTGGGGTGGAGGGTGGGATATGCATATCCAGGGTGATTAGTTTGTGGTCAGATCTCACTAGTGAGGAGTATACTTCCGGTGTGGAGCATTTTGTCCCCATGTTTGTGATGATCAGGTCTAGTATATTATCTCCCCTAGTGGGAGAGGTGACTAGTTGTTCCAGTGCATTTGAATTTATGAATTCCAGGAACCTTTGGGCTAGGGTATTAGGGCTAGAATAATGTACCCAATCTATGTTTGGGTAGTTGAAGTCTCCCAGTATGATGGTATTTTGTGATACATTCATATCCTCCAATGTCTTCAGGAAGGCTGAGTGGGGTTCTTGAGATTGGGAGGGTGGTCTGTAACATGCTACCAGTTGTATAGCAGTTTTGCCTATGGTTAGTTGCACCTGTATGGTCTCTGATGCTTCATGTGTTGCTACTAAACTGGAGGTGTGGGTGTCCTTTATGAATATGGACACTCCCCCTCCCTTTGTGGTTCAGCTCAGGTTTTGGGGCCGAAAAGCATGATAGTATAGCCTGGTAGCGCTGGGGTGCTCTCAGGAGCCTTGAACCAGGTTTCAGTTACTGCACAGACGTCGATGTTCTCCATGCTGAGGAGTGCATCAAGTGCCCGCATCTTGAGATTTAGACTTCTGGCGTTGAGCAGCATTACCCTTATTTTTTTTCCATTTTTGTTTTCTAAGGAGGTGGGTTTGTCTTTTGAGCCTTGCCTAAAAAAGGCACTATGGGGGTGGCAAGAGCCTTAGCCAATATCCAGAAGCCCAGTGGTGACAGGTGTAAGCCATCCCTTGCGAAGCAGCATGGCTTGTCCAACATGTCATCCCAGGCAGACAGACATTGGATCCCCTTAGAATGACACCAGTACTTGAGCCAATTGTTAAAGCTGATCATCTTGTCTTTGTATTGTGGTATCATTCTTGGTGAGGGCAAGATGCTGCTCAGGGTCAGGGTCATACCAGCCTGGGCTACATAATCGGAGAGCTCCTCTATGTCTCTTTTCATGTAGTCCAGGGAGGTGCGCCTCAGGTCATTCACACCAGCATGGACAATGACTGAGTCATATTTGTACTTGCTTTGGAGTGACCTGAGTGCGTGTGTTATGTGGCGGATCCTCGCTCCCGATAGACAGCTCACAGTCACCTTCTCCTTGTTCAGCCTGGTCAGTGGGACATCAGTGTGTCTGACTATGGAGTCACCTATTACTAGTGTATCAGGCAAGGTGTTTGGCCTTAAGGGCTGCGATTGGTCGACACACTGATTTATTGAAGTATGTGTTGCATGTGTTTTGTTTTGAGGTAGTGGATTTTTGGATGTCTGCTTTGGGAGCTTCTGTTGTTTTGTTAGGTTTTTTATTAGAGCCTCCGAGTATGTCTTTGTGTTTTATGTGTTTGGTTTGCAGTTGTGGTAGGTCTATGTGGGACTGTGATTGTTGTGTGTGTGGTTGCCATCTCCTCCTGTCTGGTCATGCCAGCCCTGAGTTGAGAGAGTTCAGCCTCCAGTTTGGCTATATAGTTGCATCTCTCACATGTATTTGTGTTTGTTGGGAGGAGGAGAGGGTTGTCTGTGTACATGAGACAATTGTAGCATTGTCTCAAGATACCCAGATTGAACAGCTGAACTGGAGACAATGCCAGTAATCTACCACTCGACATGCTAGAACAGTATAAGGGAGTGGTATACCTTTAAGGGAAGTGGATATTCACAGGGGTGGTAAGTAGATGTAGTGCTTTACTTAGTACGAGAGTGCTTAGTTAGTAGAGAAGTATTGAGAACAAGTGCTAGGCTTATAATACGGTGAGTAGTCTGGTTATACTAAGAGTAGAGCTTCCTTAAGGGAAAATTTGAAGAGCAGACTTGGCGGAGCCAGAAGAAGTTTAACCGGCTATGCACACAACCGCGCAAAGCCGTGCAAACGCGGATTTTAAACAGTGAACTAAAAAAGAGCTAGAAATGGTCCCAAACAACCAATTACTACAGCTTCTTGTGCTGAGGTCACTTCCCCCAAGGACAGGTAGGCTGCTCAAGGCTCCCCACTCCCACTGGTGAGCAAAGAAACTTCCTTCTATCCAAGTAAGGTAATGGACAACACAGGAACTACACCACAGCCCAGAATACAGCAATGCCTGTAAATTGGTCTAAACTAGTCGAGGAATGTGGGAAAACAAGGATTACTTTTTTGTTTTTTTGTTTTTTTGGTAGAAACACACAGAAAATGCAGAAACAGTGATAAATTAGTTACACAGGCTAGCACACTTTAGTGGGCAGCCTCCACAGTTAAATTAAACAAACAAACAAGCAAACTTTCAATCAAATTCGACTAAAATGTAACTTTAAGTGCAGATTTTAAAATAATGCAGCAGTCAGTTAAAAAACAGTTCAGGCTAGTTCATGGTAAGCTACAGAAGCTATTTCAAGTGAAAAAAATGCAAAGATACTTAAACCCAGAAGGTAGTCACTTTTCTGAGTTCCCTGCTGCTAGGACCACTCTGTAAACCCACGTGGAGCTTCTCTGAGCAGTATAGCCAGAAAAAAACGCCCAGAGGCGGATTTTAAACAGTGAACTACAAAAGAGCTGGAAATGGTCCCAAACAACCAATTACTACAGTTTCTTGTGCTGAGGTCACTTCCCCCAAGGACAGGTAGGCTGCTCAAGGCTCCCCACTCCCACTGGTGAGCAAAGAAACTTCCTTCTATCCAAGTAAGGTAATGGACAACACAGGAACTACACCACAGCCCAGAATACAGTAATGCCTGTAAACTGGTCTAAACTAGTCGAGGAAGGCGGGAGTCTTGAGTGCCTGGAGATTTTCAGTGTCCTCTGTGTTTGTGTGGGTACATTGGCTTTGTTGTTCCAAGACCTCAACTCAGGGTTTAAAAAGTGCAAAAGTTGTAGACATAAGTTCTCCCTTGGACCCACATTAAACGTGTGTTTTGTTTTGGAGTGAGGCATCTGCAAAGTGACTGTGGTATCTACACAAATTTCAGCATCCTCACCTTATCTTATCTAATAGACTTAGTTCTGAATGTTTTCTCTTACCTTTCAAATCAGCCCTGGTAGAATAATCTGCCGTGGAATATTTGAAGTCTGTCAAAGTTCCGAGACTATAAAGGAGAAATGCAAGTTAGAAGATTCTGACATGGCTGTTGTATATGTCGTAAGAAAGTGTTCCCCGATAAAGTGCCTGGAGTGTCTCCACATCATATGGGGCCTACTTCTGTGACTACCCCAGCTAGATCTTCCCCACTTCTCAGCAGGAGTCTTCAGTTTACCTTGTCGGTTTTGGACAGTGGCATAGAGCCTATGTCAGCATCACTTTCCCAAACTCTTGCTTTTGTGATGCATGGCTTTCAGGAAAATGCCAGTTATTCTATAATGAAGGCTTATTTATTGGCTGTTTCATCTTTTCATCCCAGGTTCACGTCGTCCTCACTTACACTGCACCAAACATACAGAGCCTTTTTTTTTTTTTTTTTTTTTTTTTAAAGTGGTGTTGCACAATAGCCATCCACTAACTAGACCCATCTTTACAGGGGATTTAAATTTTGTTGTAGAGAGAGTAACTAAACCTCCTTTTGAACAATTCAGTTTGATCAGTGTAAAATTACTGACATGCAAAACATCCTCCTAGTAGAAATCACTTCAGCCAGACAATTGTCAGTGATTCATACTTTAGCTTCTCAGTACCCACACTTGACCTTCCATCTAGAGTTACTCTCAGGACTTCATATTTTATGCCAAAAATAGCAACACAGACCAACTTGAAACCAGTCTCTCAATATGCCAGTTTTATCCCCAGGTATTCAAATAAAGATGAGTGTAACTTGCACTGTTATGATGTCCATAGACAGCTTCATTTTTATTTACATTGCAGTAAGTAGTTTAGCCTTTATGAACAGTTAGTTATTTTACTTCAATCAAGAAGGGTCAAAAGATGTAAAAGGCTTCTATAGCTAGATTGGTAGATCTCATTAAATACTGTTTATCCTCCTAAGGGAGAAACTTGAGCTCTAGACAATGCAATGCGCTCTGAGCTCAGGCTACTCAAGCTGCATTTCTTCAGAATGTACCCTTAGACGATATTGCAGCAGCAGCCACGTGGTCAGCCTTGCATACACTTGCTGTCGGTCGGCCCCATAAGGGTCGCCGCGCTTAAAACTGACAAACTGACATCAGGACGCCAGCGGTCAGGTACAAACATTTCTCAGCCTTTCTTTCTCGCATGGTCCGATGCAGAAGCAGCGCTGCACGCCGTGCGCCGCTCGTTTTTCTTGAATTTTTTTTTTTCAGAATTTAATCCAGTTAAGTTGACTCGCTGGGAAATTTTTTTTTTTTTTTTTTTGCCTAGTGTTTTTACTGGATGTCAGAAAAGTGAATAACTCATTCATTAGTTTGATGCTGTGCAGGCCATCTTCTAGGGTGGCTGCCACTGGCTCAGGTTCTTGCAGGCACGCCTGGCTGAAGGATTTCCACTGTGGGTGTTTCATAATAGAGTGTAATACAAAATAATATACAGTGAATACCTCTGACCCACTGGAATAACTGCATGTACATAGAAGTTCATATCTGAGTCCTGCTTTGAGATTCCATTACAGCATTTTCAGGTAGTTACCAGAGTAAATTCAGTTACAGAAATCACCTAAGTCTGTCATTCTCCCAGTAGACATTTAAGTGCAAACCTACAAAGAATTTAATGATACTGCTGTACTTGCTGCTGTGTATGGTATGCTGTAAGTACCATTTAGCAAATGAAAAATAATGCATTATTCCTGGCAAGATGTACAGCATATTAACACCCCCCGTGCATTTTTGTGCCACCAGTTGACCATCATCTACCTTACTGTACCATTTTTTATACTGTCCCAGTACTAATCCTCCTGGACCAGGATAACAGCAGTGCTGAATTGAGCAGGGGAAGTGGAGCAGAGCAGTCTGCAGCATCATATACACTGGCACTGCATGCTAGCGAGGAGTTTTCGGTATGCCCTAACTGGCTGTGCTAGTGGATTCATACGACTGAATGCAGTGTTGGATAGCTCCGACCCTTAAATGCTGTAGTTTAAGCATTGATTTGTCCCACAATTACAGCACATCCCATCACCAAAAGTGTATCTTCTTCACAAACAGAATGTCCTCTTTCCTGAAGAAGGTGAGCTGTTAGTTGATCTCTGGACATCTGGGTTGTAGTAAGGGCACCACCCTGTGCATCATGGAGCCAGTTTAGGATTTTTTTTTAACTTCTGATAATGAAAACCCTGCATATATGCATTCTAGGTAAACAAAAAACTTCCCAAACACTGTCTTTCAACACCACGTGAAAAATCCACTACGAAACCTGCGTTTGAAATATTTATTTAAGCTTCTCTTTAAACATGCACTTTTCGTCAGATTTAAGTATCCAACTTCATCAGAAACAAAACTTTAAGTTAATAATCTAGAGGATTTTATAGCACCCAAATCTCATTGAAATCACATTGAAGTCACGCAGCACTACACATGTACTATGCAGAGAGCTCACCCTACTGGTGAGACTTGCAACTACTAGTTAATTCTTTATTTTTTATTGTTTGTTTTTTATATATTGTTTGTTTAATTTCTACCTATATAAAATCTCATATACATGCAGGTCGCAACTCGGAAAATACAATGCTATAATGAACAATGATAAAAAATATAAAAATAATGTACTAACAAATGTAAATATAAAAATAAAAATGTATAAAAAATATCCAAGTAAAGAATTATGTTAAGCTTTATATAACTAACAATGTTAAAATAGTTAAAAATAGATAAAAATAAAGTTTTGACTTGTAATTTCGATCTCAAAGAACTGCACATGTATTTGCTCATAAAAGCAGCAAAGTCTCAAATCTAAAAATACAAATGAGAATTCACCTTAACAGATTTTTCAAGCATAGGACACACATAATCGAATTACACTCATTCAGGCCAGGAAACTGGCAGGCATTCAGCCTCAATTGCCAACAAAGCTCTAACCTTTCCAATCTAAGTGACTCCGGACCACCTCTTCCGTCATTATATAGTTGTTGTATGACGCTAAATTTGAAATTATGTGTGGGCTGTTCTAAAATGTCTTGCCAATGCATTTGTGGATTTACTATTGTTAATACTATATATATGTTCATATATCCTGTCCCTTAGTCTTCTGTCAGTTTTGCCGACATAGAACGCGGGACAGTGGGTGCAGCTTGCCAAATACACTACTTGCTTACTGTTGCAATCATATTTGTCCTTGGCTTTGATCTTAACATCCCTAATACAACAACTGTTACCCTCATGGATATATTTGCATTGGTTACACATATAACATTTGAATGTACCCAGTTTCTTTTTCATCACAGTGGCTCTGTTTTCTAAGATTTGTTTCAAATTTGCACCACGTCTGAAAACTATTTTCGGGCATTCGGGAAAGTTTGCAGCGTCTCATTATGGTTCAGCAGTAACCCCCAATTCTTACAAATGATGTTAACTATTTCAAAGGATTCCATGGCAAAAGTGGAAATAAAGCAATAAGGGCTGAACAACTCGTCAGACCCCTGTTTGTCACTACAAAAAATAAAAAGAAACTGGGTACATTCAAATGTTATATGTGTAACCAATGCAAATATATCCATGAGGGTAACAGTTGTTGTATTAGGGATGTTAAGATCAAAGCCAAGGACAAATATGATTGCAACAGTAAGCAAGTAGTGTATTTGGCAAGCTGCACCCACTGTCCAGCATTCTATGTCGGCAAAACCGACAGAAGACTAAGGGACAGGATATATGAACATATATATAGTATTAACAATAGTAAATCCACAAATGCATTGGCAAGACACATTTTAGAACAGCCCACAGAATTTCAAATTTAGCGTCATACAACAACTATATAATGACGGAAGAGGTGGTCCGGAGTCACTTAGATTGGACAAGGTTAGAGCTTTGTTGGCAATTGAGGCTGAATGCCTGCCAGTTTCCTGGCCTGAATGAGTGTAATTCGATTGCGTGTCCTACGCTTGAAAAATCTGTTAAGGTGAATTCTCATTTGTATTTTTAGATTTGAGACTTTGCTGCTTTTATGAGCAAATACATGTGCAGTTCTTTGAGATCGAAATTACAAGTCAAAACTTTATTTTTATCTATTTTTAACTATTTTAACATTGTTAGTTATATAAAGCTTAACATAATTCTTTACTTGGAGATTTTTTATAGATTTTTATTTTTATATTTACATTTGTTAGTACATTATTTTTATATTTTTTATCATTGTTCATTATAGCATTGTATTTTCTGAGTTGCGACCTGCATGTATATGAGATTTTATATAGGTAGAAATTAAACAAACAATATATAAAAAACAAACAATAAAAAATAAAGAATTAACTAGTAGTTGCAAGTCTCACCAGTAGGGTGAGCTCTCTGCGTAGTACATGTGTAGTGCTGCGTGACTTCAATGTGTTTTCAATGAGATTTGGGTGCTATAAAATCCTCTAGTAGATTATTAACTTAAAGTTTTGTTTCTGATGAAGTTGGATACTTAAATCTGACGAAAAGTGCATGTTTAAAGAGAAGCTTAAATAAATATTTCAAACGCAGGTTTCGTAGTGGATTTTTCACGTGGTGTTGGAAGACAGTGTTTGGGAAGTTTTTTGTTTACCTGTTTCAAACCATTTTCAAGGCTTGTGTTATATATGCATTCTAGCCCATTGTTAAGCTTAGCATTCGAAACAAAAGTTCAGCACAGCATCCGTTATTGAAATGAAATGTAATGCAAAATATCAGACTGTGACAGTAAATACCTCTGTAACAAAGGGTATGCTGCCTATGTATTAAAGGTGGTTTCTCATCTCTCTGTAAGATTCCATTACATTTTCAGGCAGTAACCACTATGAGAAATTCTGTAAACCACGCCCTAAGATTGTCATTCTGGACTCTCTCTGCTCATTGCAGCACTCTACTGAAATTGACCAAGCCATTTAGTTGCTTCAGTCTTTGGCATGTTAAGTGAAGCATGTGACAAATGGGAGGAAAAAAGGTATGTCTTGTTCTGGTAAGAAAGAGGATTTTTTTGATAATCATATTGACCATTGCTGCGGTAGCCTTAGCTATATTGGGTTACGTCCTGCAAAGGATGCAACTTCCAGCCAGCATCCATATCTTCAAGGCACATTTCACATGCCCAAACTGTCTGTGAGGTCAAGTTGAGCTGACTAAAAGACAAGTTTGGGCACCTAGCTCATCAGAACTTTACAGCTGTTGAAAAGTATGCTTCTCTGAGGCTTTCAAGGATCAACGGTTCGATTGTGGTGGTCTTTTGCTGGGCAGATAAGTTCCCTGAGGTGTAAAAACCTTCCATCCAGTAATTTTTGCTTAATGTTTTACAGTTTAGAAAAGTTATTTTAAAGCTAAGAGTTTGTGTATTAACAGACTGTCTTGAGACTGTACTATACTTTTAAACTAGAGTTCTCTTTTTTTCCTGTGAGTTTAAAAGTTGTTTAAAGTAAATGAAAAACATTTTTTATGGAGAAATTGTGTTGATTTTATTTTGTGGGTCTGGCAAAGAGTTTTAAGTGCTTTTTACTGTGTTTGTGAAAAAAACAGACTTTTAAAGACTTGAAAAAGTTTATACCAGCATTTGCTGCTTGTTTTCTTTGGGAAAAGCCACCATACAGTTCATCATTCTGGTCATTGGAGACCCCATTTTGAGGCACACTGATATCCCTTTCACCAGGCTCAGTAAGGAGAAAGTCACAGTTAGTTTATCAGCGGCCAGGTTCTGCCACATTACACACACACTCATTGGACCACAAGAATCAGTATGACTCTGTTCATGGTCCCTGCAGATGTTAATGACTTATGATATACCTCCCTAGACTATATGGATAGAAACATCACAGAGCTCTCGAAATGCGTGTCCCAGGCTGATACGATCCTAGCACTGAGCAGCATTTTACCTTTTAAGTATGATGCCACACTACAAATAAAAGATGACTGACTAATAATTGGCTTATTTTGTGGTGTCATTCTAAGGCAGTGCAATATTTGTCAGCATGGAAGGAGATGGTCAACAGACCATGCTGCTTTGCCAGGGATGGGCTGCACCCCCCCCCCCCCCCCATAGTGCCTTTTGTTGGCAATGCCAAACTGAAAATGCTGCCAACATAGCAAATCAAAACCAAGAAATTCTAAAGGTATTACTGCTAAATGATGGGCATCTAAACAAAAGACTCCACTCCCAAGAAGCTGTCTTCACCCTACAGAATGCTGATATCTGTATGGCCACTGAGACATGGTTTAAAGCCACAGAGAACACACTGACAGTGCAGTGTTGTAATGTCTTCCACACATTTAGATCAGCTACTACACAGACAGGGAACATATCTCTCAACTGTACAGATTTTCACAGAATGTCCAGATTTTTTCCTTCATATTTTTGGTCTGTTCCTCATAAAAATTGTATTTTTGACAAGTCACTGGGATGATCTGAGGATTAAAGTCACTAAATGGGAATGCATTTGAGTTTCAGATTTCATATCCTTCAGAAAATGCATGTAAACACAAATCCTCTTATTCTAGCAAACTTTCTAAGTTTATAAGAGCAATATTTAAAATATGCCCCTATTTTTGGGCTTTTGTCCTTCATTATGTTTGGCTTTGTCCACATTTTTTGCGCTGAGAGGTTGAGAGACGTGACAGGGAATAAAGGTGGAGGTGGCTCCATTTACATAAATAAATGTAACTCAAGGGTGGTCAAACAGGACAATGCTCTTGAATTTCTCTCCATTCAAATCATCATAGGCAAAAAATATAAGTCCCCCTCTGTGACCTGGGGGCGGGGGGCCCCCTTCACATGTTCGACATTTCATAAAGTTGAAGACCATATGGTTGAGACCATATGATAGACTTTTGAGACGTCAACCATGCAGAATGGGCATCTCCATACAGTGTGGAATGGAAAGATTTCCATCTTCCGCACTGTAGTGCGATCTCTGAGTTGGTGGCTTGCCCACCTGCTAGCAATGTGAAGGTAAGTGATTTTTTTTTTTTTTTTACATGGTTAACATTTCAAAAGTCTATCATATGGTCTTGGCTGTATGGTCTTCGACTTTATGAAATGCCGACCATGTAAAGTAGACCCGACCCAGGATACCCATACTATATATTTAAACTTATTGGAAACCATCATCCAACCCAATACTATGTTCATGGGCAACTTTAATTACCCCACTATTAACTGGGAATCCTATACGACACACACACCAAACTTACAGGCACAGATTCCTGGATTTTGTAAATACAAGCTACCTGGATCAGATTGTCAGCACACCAAACAAGTATGTAAACATACTAGATCTGGTCCTTACTAATATGCGAGAGTGCTGTAATACCCCTTTTTGTAATGTCTTTTCTGGTAAGGTCAGACCACAAAATGGTCTGCTTTGAAATAAAAAACCTGGCACCCCAGCTAACCCTGTAATAACCAGGAACTACTCGAAGGGTAAGTTCCTATTATGAAGTGATAATCCGGCAAAATTTCAAGCCCTCATAAACCCAAGGACACTGCTGCCTACACACAACTTTTCACAGAAACCCTATACAAGAATGTTAATAGCTGCATAGAGGCAATTGTACCCTCCAGGAAGAAGTATAAAACTAACTCAAAAAACAAGCCACCCTGGTGGAATCACGACATCAAAAGGCTGTATAACAGAGGGAAGAAAATCATGGCAAAAATTAAGAGGTGCAGCACCCAGCATAGGTAACCACTCAGAGAACAAATAGTTTATCCAAGCCAAATTTGCGGTAAATTTGGCCTCCCCAGCCAAGGGCAGCCACAATGCATTCAGTAGCTATGTCTGCAGCCACAAATGCAGTAAACAGTTGTGTGCAGAGCTCACTGATAATGGAGTTGCCTATACTGAAACAGAAGAAATGGTAAACCTACTGTCAGACAAATTCAGCTCCACAGTTTTACCTTTCTTTCCCCTTCAACCTTCCTTTAGGAAATACCATCAAATAAAACTTCATTGCTATCAATAGGGAACAGGTCCTTAATGTTGTAAGGCCAATAACACTGCATCAGTGGACCCAGACAGTATCCCAGGATGCCTTCTAAATAGCATGAAACATGACCTATGAGGCCATCTAGAACTGTTTAAATGCAACCTCTAAACAGGCTTTGTTACTCATGAATGAAGAATAGGGAACAGTCATCCTTCTGCACAAAGATGGGCCATCTATAGACCCTGCAAATTACAGACCCAGACGTCTCCCTAGTCTCCTTTGCAAAGCCATGGAAAGAATTATGTAATTGATTGATCATGACATAGGAAACCTTCAGACACTGGACCCTACCCAACCCAGTTTGGTTTCATCAAGGACAGGTCATGCCTACTCAACCTGGTAGACTTCTTTGAGAAGATCACCAAAGCAATGGATGATGGCAAAATGGTTTACATTGCCTGCCTTTATCTGGCCAAGGCATTTGTCACAATACGCCACTCGGGCATTGTTGACAAACTTGAGAGTTTAGGTACAAACCTTTGTCACTCAGTGGGTAGCCAGCTGGCTCACATACAAGGACGTATAAAGTTAGGATTGGGGAGTTCAGCTCTACAAAAAGGCCAGTCACAAGTGGAGTCCTTCAGGGATTGGCCCTAGGACCACTCCTTTATGGCATTTATGTCTGTCAAGGCCAGTGTCAGTGGCCTGTGGCTGACTGAATTTGCAGGAGGGAGCTGTCGTTTAATCCCCCACCAACATCAGTGCTCTCCAGGAAGGGCTGACTCAAACAACTGATGTCAGAGTCATGAACTAAAACTAAATGCCAAGAAATGCATAATACTATCCCTTGGGAAGTCATCCACCTCTGGTAGCGATCATATTGACAACACCCCCCCCCCAAAGAGATGACCCAGTTGTCGGGGACTTGGGGACACAAACAGACAATCTAGCATTTGTTCATCACGTGTCTGCAGTTGTGAGGAAGTCATTCTAGGTTGTGCAACTTATAAACAAAGGTATGATGTCTAGGTCCAAGGAACTCATTGTTCCATTTACTCAGCATTCATCAGACCTGTCATCAAGTACAGTGCCCCCCCCCCTTTTGGTATGTACCTAACCAGACATATCCAGCAACTGGAACACTCCTTGCTAAAAAACGTGTCCTGTGCAGACCACCTCAAGGCCCTATCCCCTGTATTCCGTCTCCTACGGTCTGTTGAGAGAAGATCTATACATGGCATATAAGGCATTGTGAGACCCCATTCTGATGGACTTCCTGCATATCTGCAAAACAAACAGTACAAGAATTACCTGTTCTAAAGACTTGTACCTTGCCTGTAATATAAATAGGACATGCTGGAGAAACAAGTATGTATCCCAGAGACTATCCATTCTCTGGAATAGGCGCTCCATCTATGTGAAGCAGAGTTCCTCCCTAACCCAATTTAGGTGCAACTTGGACAATTGGCTGGGGAACAGGAAATTCATCCCTGGTTTGGCACCTGCCTCTGATGGACACAGGCAACCTGTAAATGGTTAATCTTCCAGGCCCCTACTTGTAAATGTTTCATCTCCCAAGCCCCTGGTTACACTTATCAAGGGTACACAACATCGTCAGAGACTTAGGATGCATAGCTAGGCTTAAAAAGACCCTTGTGGTCATTAGCATAATAAACACCCATAAACCTGTAAGAGGCGTCATTTTCAGCTTGACCTTGGAACAATCTATTGATGCCATGGTCGATCCTTCTTCCAGAGAGGAAAAGAAAAGGTTAAGCCAACACCCTTTGCCATCACAGCAGGCTAGCAAGTTGCCTCAGCTGCAAGTGGGGGTGACTCTGCTGTGGCCATTAGTTGTACCTCAGACCATATTTTACCCTGGGCCTTCTGGTGTAGCACCCACAACCACTATGGACTGGGGGTTTGCAAAGTCCACTGCGGCTGCTGGGGTCCTGTTAGTAGGCAAGGGAGAGAGAGAGACTTCTGTTGGTCCTGGGAGAGGGAAAGGGAAAGCTTGACTGTTTTGTCAGAATGTTGTGCCCATCCCTGGAGAAGCTGCTTCTGCCATTAATAACACTGTTGGTCCTAGTTTTCTTGCTGAAAAGAAACTGAGGACTAAGTATGTACCTACCACTTTTCAGTTTTCCTTAGGGAGGAGTAGTTTACTGGGTCAGGTTCAGGGTTTAATTCAGGCTATTAATCCTTATAAAGTAGTTTTTGGTTTTAAAAAAAGCCGCCTTTCCTGAACAGATTCAAGATTCTGAATCTGAGCAGAAGGATGAAGGGTCAAATGCAGGGTTTTCTATTTAGATTTCTGATTCAGACTTGGAACTCAGTTTCTGACTCCCCCTGTGGGGGTGGGGGTCTCCTTCTCTCAGGCTATTTCTAGAATGTACCAGTGTTTTCAGTGATACAGCCCTGAGGTTTTTCAGTCTGTCAGGGAAAAAAAAACTATGAAGTGTTAACAGAAATTATTTCCAGAACCTGCACCCATTCCTTCAGTTTTGTCAGCTGTGGAGGATGTGTCAACAGCCTGCAATTTTCCTGACAGTCAGGTGGCTGCCCACCTAAAAAGGCAGATGGGGGATGTATGAAGTTCCTCTGTCTTTTAAGTTTTTATACACTCATCCCAAATCTGATCTAGCAGCTATAGCTTAAGTTAATCCGTCTGGTGCTGAACCACTAATAAATTTCAAGCTCTCTCTTTGATAAGGCTGGGAAGATTTTTGATAGGTGTAAGAAAAAGTGTATGCTTCTGCAAATTTGATTTTTCAGAATTTTGAATAGTCAGGCTCATACATTTAATATTTGTTCTAATTGTGAAATTATGAGAAATGTTTTATGAGCTGCTTTAAATGATTTAATTTTTTATATTGTCACTAATGATTGTGTACAGTATATGTATGACTCTACTTCAAAGGCTATGGCCTCTGATACTGATTTGAGGAAGTTTGCATGGCTGTGTTCTCAGTACCTCACAGATGATGACAAAAATAAGATTTTAAATTCTCGTCTGGATAGAGATTTACTTTTTGGTCCCTCTGCTGCATAGGTGTTCAAAAAGTGTGATGAAAGGGGTAAGCTGAGACAATGAATCTCTAAACATTGTTCATCCCTCCTTTTCTACGTTCTCAAAGGGATTCTCCAACTCCTCCAATTTGGGTAAGAAACAAAGTACATCTCAACAAAATGTGGGTAAGCAGATGTTTACGAAGAAATAGCAAGGGGGTTCCTTTGAAGAGTTCTGGAAACTCACAAAACCTAGGACAGTCTGGCAAGTCAGATTGACTATTTAAGACACTTTGTTTTTCCCTTCCATCATGGCAGCAGACCAGACTCTTATTTTTCACCTATTTTTCATTATATGCAAGCCCAGGGAGTGATAAAATCAGCTCCATTTCCCAGTTAGGAAAGGGGTTTTATTCAAGGATGTTTCTAGTGTCAAAGCAAAAAAAGCTTGAAGACCAGTTCTGCATCTTTCTTTCCTAAACCTGCTTGTGACAGTGCCCAAATTCAATATAATGTCACTTCACAACTTGTTACCTCTTTTCCCTCATTCAAGTTTCCTTGTAACATTAGGTGCTTGTCACATTCCTATTCATCCAAACTTCAGATGTTTAAAGGTGTGTGTGTGCGCGCATCAATTTAACAGTTCTCTGCCTTACTTTGGACTTTCCACTGCACCAAGAGTGTTTACAAAGCCTCTATCTCCAGTTGTAACTCATTGCAGGCTATAGGGTATTCACATTTTGTATATTTAGACTTTCTTTTCTGTGCAGAATCTTTTTCAAAGTGTCAGAACTCTGTTGCTCTCTCGGGTGAGGAATCTCTTACACAAACTAGGATTCTAAGAAAACATTCAGAAGTCTTTTTTTTTTTTGACTCCTCGCAGGATTGTCTCTAAAATGTCCACTAGACACCACAGTTCAGAGTGTTTCTTCCACAGGAAAAAGATCTAGATCCTTTCTAGGGTTTTTCACTGAGATTTCAGTTACTATGAGGGAATCCTTCAGGATTGTGTGTGTTTTGGCTTATATGATTCTCGTGATAACATTATGTGAAATAAAGATTGGTGTCTGAAATCTCTTTGGTTCCAGCACCAAGACACCTTGTTTTGTAGATCCAAGTGCTTAGGGTTGTCAGAAGTGAAATAAGTCCTAAATGAAGGTCTACCCTTCTCCCTCCCTGTTCCAAAGCAGTCCGACACCACAGACACCTTGAAGTTTACTTGGGGAGTAGTTTCAAGAGAGATAAGTGTAAGGTATGTGGAACACTAAGGAAAAATACAAGCAAATATAAGTGATGTTTGGCCTGATTATGGCAGGCACTCAACTCTCTGAATAATCTTTGGTTCCCAGGACCTCTTCAAGTTGTGTTAGTTCCCAGGACCTCTTCAAGTTGTGTTAGTTCCCAGGACCTCTTCAAGTTGTGTTAGACAGTACCACAGTCATGTGGTACATCAACAAGCAAGAGGGAACCAGGCTGTACCCCTTCTACAGACTCGCCATTTTAGTTTGGGGTATAGTTTTGCAGCACATTCTCACTCTGCAGGCATTGTACATTCCATAAAAGCAAAACTATGTGGTAGACCAGCAGAGCAGGACAAGGGCAGACCCTCACGGATGGAAAGTAAATCAGGAGATCTTCCAAGATTTGAGCCATCTCTGGGGAGTTCCTCAACTTAGACCTCTTTGCCTTCTCTCTGAACAATCAGCTGGCAAGATTCTGCTCCAGAGCTCTATGCAGGAAGGCCTGCAAGATGGATGTCTTTTCCTTGGACAGGTATATTCCTGTATGTTTTTCTGCCTTTTCCACAAATATCCAAGGTACTGAAGAAGATTCAGAAGGCATCTTCCAGGTCATTGTGATGACTTTTTTCTGGCCCAGGCAAACATGGTTCTCCCTTCTTTTTGAAGTGGCTAGGGGCAATTACCACAAGGTTCCTCACAGACTAGATCTACTCACACAAGACCAGGGGTATTTGATAAAACATAACACCAGTCAACTTCACTTGATTGCCTGGATGATAGGGTCTTCATTTCCTTTAGGCACCTGTTTACTGAGGACATGTAGCAGGTACTAATGAAGGTAAAAAAGCCTGCTACTAGAAAATAATATATTAGTAAATGGAAAAGGTTTTCTGGTTTGTGTCAACAACATAACCAGCCCCCATTCAGGGCTAGTTGCTCTCTGGTTTTACAATATTTGTGAGTTACTATCTTGTGGCCTTTCTTACTCTGTCAGGGATCATTTATTGATTATTTCAGCATGTCTGCCCATGGATCCTTCTTTTTCAATGCATTCCTGTTTCAAGCTGTTTTTGAAAGGGGCTTTGCATAATAGACCTGCAAGCAAACAGGTTGTCCACTCCTTGGAATCTTAATTTTGTGTTAGAAGCTAACATTTGCTGCATTTTAACCAGCTAACATGACTTAAGGTTCTTAACTTGGAAAGCAGTTTTACTGATTGCTTTGACCTCGGCAAGGTTATCTGAGTTGCAAGTTCTTATGGTAAGTCAACATTATCTCATTTTCCACAGGGACAGGGTTTTGAGAACTATTTATTATTTTATCCCTAAAGTGGTATCCAAGTTTCCTTTAAGCCAAAGTATCAACCTTTTTCTTTCCTGAACCCAAAAATGAGGGAGAAAGGATAATTTTGCAATTTGGATGTCCACAGACTACTCAAGTACTATCTTGACAGAACTAAATCTTTCAGATCTGATAAATTGTTCAAATCTTGTGAAGGTAAAAAGAAGTGGCAACCTGTGTCAAAACAGACCGTTTACAAATGGTTGTCTAAGGCTATTAACTTTTGTTATAAAAACTGCAACAAAACTATTCCAGGCGGGGTCAAAGCCCACTCTCCCAGGGCCTTAGCTTGATCTATGGCTTTTTGGGAAGGGTTGTATTCTAGAAACTGCAACTTGGTCCTCATTACATACTTTTACAAAGCGCTATAAGCTTGATTCCTTCCCTAGATCTAAATCAGGCCTTAAAGTGACCATTCTCCAGGGCCTCCTGGACTCCTCTCCTTCCACCTTCCACATGCGGTAAGCTAGGGGTAATATACCCATATAGCTAAGGGTACTGCAGGAGTAATCAATATACTGAACATAGTATAGTTGTGTAAGTAAATTTAGCATAACAGTAGATGTTCGAATGATCACTGCTGCAGGAGATGCTCCTCCCATCCCCCTTGTATTTTGGTGTGTTTATACCAGGTTGTGATTATTTTTTTGTTCTTAGTAGCATCGTCCTTTCAGGGCTTAGTCTTCTTTTGTTTATTGGCAGGAAAGCTTTGAAGGGCTTGACTCGCATACTTGTCTTTTAGTCAGCTCAGGTTAAGCTGTCAGTTTTAGCATGTGGAAGGTGCCCTGAAACTTTGGAAGGTGTCTGGCTATTTTATCTTTGGCAGGATATACCCCATATAGCTAAGACTACATCAGCAGTTATCATTTGAACCATTGTTGTGGTACGTTTACATACGGAACTGTACTTTCTGATGTCATGACAACTAACTGAAATATACCGTGCCATTATTGTAATCTTCCCCCATTATTGTACTTGACATAAACAGAAGTTCAACAGAACACCCATAATGGAAATGGGGTATAATGCAAAATATCAGACTAAAGGGATGAGCACCTCTGAAGCGGTTTAACTGTGTATATGTAAAATCCAAAACATTGTGTGAAATATATATACACATTTATCTTCCTATCTGTGTGTGTGTATGTATGTATGTATGTATGTATATATATATATATATATATATATATATATATATATATATATAGTGTGTGTGTGTGTGTGTGTGTGTGTGTGTGTGTGTGTGTAAAATTCAGTATTGCAAATATACAAAATTCACGGTCTGTCTTTGCCCTCTTTTCAGTTAATAGCAGCAGGATGAGTGCTAAAAGCACTTCTAAGACTGCTATTCAGATGTCAGGGACTTCAGTGCAGTACATTTGAATTTAACGTACTGCTGTAGCTGCTTTGATAGCATGACATTATAGCCGCATCATGTTACAATGGAAAAATATTTTCTGGTAGCATATACAGCACAACTTTCTCATTCAATAACAGCACAGTAGAAAGTATTCTAGCCATTGCTTTTTATTTATATTGAGCAGAAGTTCAAATTAGTTATTTTTGTGAAAATTAGTTTAATGCAAAATGGCAGCCTGTCAGTATCTCAAAATGTATGTATGTAGTACCTGTCTATAAAAGGCCATGTCTTGGACCCCTTTGAGATTTTATTGTGAAGCTTTCAGTGAAAAATGGTTTGATCAGCTACGTAAATCACCTAGCATTCCTGTTTTACTTTTAGGGATTTCACTGCACACTGTGATGAATTTGACCACATGCATTAATTGCTCAAACATTTAGAATATTATCTGTGGCATGTTGCATATGGAAAAAAAAATCTGAAACGTTTTGAGGATTTTTACTTTCAATGTTGTAACAATTCAGTAAAAAAAAAAAAGCATTGCTGGCCATTATTTATTCTGCATACTTAGCAGAAGTTTAGCACAATGCCAACAGTCTGGCTGCAAACAATAGTATCTTATTTCTCATTTCAGGTTTCATTATTTAGTTTTACATTATAACAACATGGTGATTTGATCAGTTATGCAAGGTAAATCGAAGACTGAGAGCTGTTCTCCCTTCAGGAATTTCAGTACAGCTCAGTGTTGAATTTAACCTAATAATTTCAGCTTGTTGAAAACAAGACTCTGTAATCCTAGCACTTTAAAAAAATGAAACATGCCTTTTTTCCTAGAGCAGTGTGCAGGACTTTTCTTATAGTGCAATGAGAAATTGGTGGTGAGAGGTTGGCGTAATGGTTAAGATGTTTGCCTGCCTTACAAATACAAGGTGCGGGGTTTGATACTCACACAGGGTAATTGGCTAGGCTTGAAATAGTCCACAAGGGCAGTTAACTTAGTATGAGTCTATGAACCTATGAAAGCTTAACATGTATTCAAGGCATTAGTTTCATCCAGGCCTACAAACAGTAGTCAAATAGCCTACATCTGAAAAAAGATGGCAGACCCAGACTGATGGCAAATGCCTTCTGAAATGATGGATGTAAGAGTGCATAAATCAGCTCTCCTAAGACAAATTCATGTAATTCTAATAAGGTTATGTGGTAAAATGCAAGGCTCAAGGCTGCCATTCTGAACTGTCATACTTCACTGCACCTCAGTTTTGATTTATGAGCAAGCACAAAGCCTTTTATGTATCCCTCACACTATGTACAATATGTATACAGTAAGACAAATGCTGGCTTGGCTAGTGAATGTTCTGTGTCTGTGACATGAGGACTTAGTACAAATACGTTCTGTTCATTAGTTTCACCCAGCTTTGTGAGGAATAGTCAAATAACCACCAGGTAGAAATGGAGTTTAATGCCAGATTGTGACTGCAAAAAGCCTTCTGAAGTGCCAGGTTTGCAAGGTCCTATACAAGAGACTATATACAAGTTCCCCTAAGGTAGTTTACAATTTGAAAAACAGTCTGGGAATTCTAGAATGATACTTTGTTACAAAATGCAATTCAGAATGCTTTTCTACTCAAGGATTTCACTGTAGTTCGATGACCGCATACAAACTAAATAATTCTAGTTGCATGGAGAGTACACGTCACCATATACACAGTAACACCAATGTTTTATTTAGCTGGTAGAATAAAGATGTATATTTTGATGTAATTCAAAGATAGTCTTATGAGCTGTATTATGCCACCATGGACAAAACTGTATTCATAGCTGAAGGAAGCTGTGAGTTTGGCAGCCTGGTACATTCTAATTACTGTGTACATCCATTATTGGAGACTGTCATTAGGCCTGTTGATGATGGAAGGTATCAGTATGTGGTAATTGTAAAGTAAGTACTTGAAAGACAAAACATGGGGTTTGTTTTCGCAAAGTTTAGCTACAGCCTTCACTTCCTTTTGTAGAGATGCTTCCTATTGGAATGTACCCCTTGTGAGTTAGTACACCATACATTTCTGTATACTTTCTCCACTGCTCCTGCTGACCAAACTATGCCTTAATGGCCAAGCCCATTCATCCACCCATTCAGGGTATTCCCCAGTGAGGGTAAGAGTTGAGCTGAAGCAGCTTCAGCAGTGATTTGTGGCATTGCTAACATCCAGGTTTGTGCCCTTGCTAGCATTCCTACCATGAGGAAAAATGTATGAGGTCTAGCACCTCCCGTCCTCTAGGCAGTAGACAAGCTACTATTTTCACTGTGCAGCTCACTATATTGTTTTCCCCTTGTGGCTGAACATTCCCTTGCACCCAGAACAAGGGCTTCTGTGATTGCAGTCTTATGCCCAAGCATCTGCTCCTGGGCCATCTTTCTTAGTATTCCTCCATGGGACTGCCACACTGGGAAATCCCAATCCCCCCCCCCACACACACACACAAGGATAAGGGTTGTCCATCCTCCTCATTCCACCTTCAGCAGTTGTACAAGCCTCTAACTGAACTTGGGTCACCTGTACTATAGTTAGAGCATTATTCCCTGTGTGTTACCAGAGCTGAATGGGTACCCCCTTTCATTGTAAAGTTGTCACATAAATGTAGTAGCTGCATTGCAGTGAGGTAGCCCCCCCCCCCTCTAAAAATAAAAGCTATATTGGTAATTATTCAAAAGTTATACTGCTATTGCCCATTACTTTCATGAGTTACAAAAAAAACATTCCGACATTTGATTGTGTGGAAAGTGAATGAAACTTTGACTACAGTAATGCAGTTCAACCTGTTGCTGTATACAGCCTGTTACTTGTATGGAAACCTCCCCATCCCCCAAAGTGGGTTCTGTCAGTAGTTGTTTTACACAAATCAAGCAGCTACTATTTGCTTTCATATATAGCCTTGCCCTTCAAAACAAGGTGCACATAGCTGATGTGTAATTTATGAAGAAAGTGAAAGGCATAATAGCCTTGGCAATGAATTTGTCAGTAGGCACATACTGTGCCCCCTTGACATGCACCAGATCAGAAAACTGCCCACTGCTTTCTTACACCGCCTTTCTCACCATCCCCACCAGAAGATGTGCATCTTCGTAATGATTGGTGTGATGAAAGTGAAAGAACAAATGACCATAGTAGTTTTTCAGCCTGTAGCTTTTAGGCAATAGACATTGTCCTCATTCTTCCTCACACCAAATCACAGCAGTGATTGCTTTCTGATCATAGCATAACTATTGCCCTTTGTTCATCCAAAGACTGCCTCCCCCAAACAGTCACTTCTGTAGTTATCTGTGTGTGAGCACTGTAAGTGGGAATGTATTTCAGCTTGCTGCTATGGGCATTATCACTCCCATTCTAATTGTTATAATAACCACAACAAGAAAAAAAAGTGACTGAATTATGCTTCAGACAAGTGTGTACTGTTACCATTTGCCCACAGATTTTTGGTGTGCTACCATAAAATACTCAGAAAAAACCATCCCCGAAGATAATGTCTGCTGCTTTCCTGAATCTGTTGGAATGCTAGGCAGTTAGAAGGCATAGTAACCTGATTTCTTATTACTGTATTTGCAGGATACATAAAGCCATAAAGGAGGAGGTGTCTCCATATTCATAAAGGATGTGCACACCCCCAGACTAGTAGCCCAGCATAATGCATCAGAGATAATTCAGGTACAGCTAACACTGAGTAAAACTGCAGTCCAGGTTGTAGCCTTCTGTAGATCCCCCACCATGTCCTAATAATCCCACTCCACATTCCGGAGCACCCTGGAAAATGTTAAGGTTCAACCCAACACCCTCGTACTGGGTGATTTCAGTTACCCCTTCATCAATTGGGAAAACTACTCAAGTACCAATACACGTGCCCAACGTTTCCTGAAATTCATTAATTCCAATGCCCTGGACCAACTCACTCGTACCCCCACTAGGGGCAGCAACATCCTTGACCTTGTTATTATTAACATGGGCGACCGTTGCTCTACACCATCAGTAGACTCGTCCCTGGTCAGATCTGACCGCAAGCTAATCACCATGGATATCCTCATCCTACCCACAACCCCCCCTCGTAAAGGTAACCACCGTGAAAAACTTCTCCAAAGCAAACTTTGGCTTTCTAAAAACAGAAGTGGCTAACTTCACAACACCTATGCAAACGGAAAATGGGTGCATGAAGGCTGAATCATACACCTGTGCCCTGTACGAACATGTGCAAAAATGCATGCAATGGGCCATGCCCAACAGAACTAAGACGTGCTCCTCCAAAATAAGGAAGCCAATCTGGTGGGTCCCCTACCATAAACAAACTCTACAACAGAAGGAAGAAACGGTTGCAGAAAAAGGTGAAGTCCCAAGACTGGAAAATCTCCTTTGCTAGCCTCAACAAAATACTGAGATCCTTCATCAAATCCTCTAAAGCTAGCTACGAAAACAAAATTGCAGCAGACACCAAAGACCATCACAAAGCCTTCTATAGTTATGTCAAGAATCTACATGGTAATACTCAGGTCTACTCTGAGCTACAGCACAATGGTAACTCCTATACTGAGCCAACCAACATTGCCAATATATTGGGCGACAGGTTCAGTGGAAACTTCACCCCCCCCCTTTCACCCCCTAAAGGGCCAATCATAATACCGGAAGAATGCCAAGTACCCAATATTACTGCTGCACAGGTTAAAACTGCACTGTCCAAAGCCAAGAATACAGCCTCCATGGGACCTGATAATATCCCTGGCTGTGTTGTACATGAATTAACAAAGCGAACTGTCACCACACCTGTGTGCTCTGTTCAATCACAGCCTCACTTCAGGCTTTGTCCCTTCTGAATGGCGCACTGCTACGGTTATCCCACTCCGCAAAGGGGGAGCAACTACAGACCCTGGGAACTACCGCCCCATTAGCCTGATGAGTCTGGTGTATAAGGCTATGGAGCGCATCATCATGGACCTTATTAATGGGGACATTGGGAAATCTCCAAACTCTAGACCCCATGCAATTTGGATTTGTGAAAGGTAGATCATGCCTACTCAACCTGGAAGGCTTCGAGTCTGTCACCAGAGCTGTGGATGAATGCAAGATAGTTCACACTGCCTAAAGCCTTCAATACCATTCCTCACTCAGTGATCATAGATAAGATTCACTAAACTAGGCATAAACCCCTACGTCACAAGGTGGGTTGCAAACTGACTCACTAATGGAACCCATATTGTGAAAGTAGCGGATTCCAAGTCTGACTACCAACTAGTCACAAGTGGTGTCCCACAGGGATCGGTCTTAGGTCCTCTTCTGTTTGGCATCTACTTCTCTGAAGTCCATGCCAACAAAAAGGGACTCTGGCTAACCAAGTTTGCTGACTGTTGCAAACTGGGAGCCATTATTGACTCTCCAAGAGATGTAGACATTCTACAAAAAGGCCTCACTGAGACCAGTGACTGGTGCCAGAACCATGACCTTAAACTCAATGCCAAAAAATGCATAGTCATTCCCTTTGGGAAGAACTTGGTGCCCATGAACTACCACATCGATGGTAGTCCACTAAACACTGAAGGTGTAATAAGAGATCTGGGAATACAGGTTGATAGCAACCTCTTCTTTGACAACCACATTACCAATGTGGTCAGAAAATCCTTCTATGTGGCACATCTCATTACTAAGGGTTTTGCATCCAGGAAGAAAGAGGTTAATAGAGTACAACACCCCATTTAGCATGTAGCTCACTAGACACCTACAACAACTGGAAAAGCCACAAAAATACCTCACTAAGAGGATCTTAGGACACATGCCATATGGGGACAGATTAAAAAAACTCAAGCTTTACTCTGTCTCGCCTACTTAGAGGCGATCTCTGCTTGACCTACAAAGCCATGTCTGACCCAGCACTGTTAGATATGCACAACATGCTCCAGGGATCTCGACCTCATTACCTCAATCAGCAGAACATGCTGGAGGGACAGGTTCTTAACCCAGAGACTGCCCATGCTCTGGAACAGACTTCCCATACATGTCAAGCAGAGCACCTCACTAGCTCTCTTCAAGAGAAATTTTGATGAGTGGATGGGAAATAGAAAATTCACCCTGTGGATCACTTCAGTGGCCCTGCTTGATAGGGGCACTGGAAACTAATGTCTGACGGCACAGTGCCAGGGAGTGCTTTGGGCTAGGCTTGTAAAGGCTCCAGGTCCATTAGCCTAGTACACACCTATGAACCTATAAGTCATGCTAATAAGTAGCATGATCTCTCATCTCTAGATTATATGTCCTATGGACTTCAGTTAGGAGCTGTGGTGTAACTATTTGGCTAGTACTATCAACCCTTCTAATCAAATAATAATAATAATATTGTACATCATTCCTTCAGTGGTACTTTTTTCTTTTCTTTTTTTTTTTTGTTTCACGGCTCAGTTAAAAATGTTACACTTCTGATAGGGGCCCATTTGCCCTTTCTGCACATAATCACTTCTTTGGATGTAGATTAAGTAATAATTGTTCTGCTGTTGCTTTTTCATGAAACTGCTTTGACATTTTGCGTAGAAATTCTGTACTGCACATGGGGGTGGTATTGTCATCTCACAGGAAGAGTGTTGTCATCTCACAGGAAGAGTGTCTCTAGTTCAATTCTTGGGTGGGATGCCTTCTGTGCGGAGTCTGTATGTTCTCCGTGTTTGCACTGATTTTCTCTGGGTTCTCAGTTTCCTTCCACGTTCAAAGAAATGGAATTGGGGACTTCTTAACTGTCTGTAGGTGTACGTGTTATGCAAAAGAAAGGCCTGACAATCTTCTGTTTTTTCCTCCCTTGCCAAGTAAACTCAGTAAATTGTGATGGCTGCTCATAGGGTCACGTAAGTATAGATGAATAGACTATATAGTACTACCTTCATAAGGTGTCTTAATTGATGCAGACATTACTGTTTTCAACCAATTGTTTGCAGCATTTCACATCTGTCTTGTATATTAATTACACAGAATCACTTTCAGATCCAGAAATCAATACTTTCTATCCACAGCATTCAAAAAATGAGTACACATTAATTAGCATTGCAGTTTCTGTTACTGGATTGCCCCTTCACCACAACTCATTCATGTAGCACTTCTTATGTTTTAGGGATGACATAGCAGACCTTGAAGAAGCAAAGAAATTGTTAAAAGAAGCTGTAGTTTTGCCTATGTGGATGCCAGACTTCTTCAAAGGGATTCGGCGACCGTGGAAAGTAAGACTCCTACTTCATAAGTCGTTTTGCATTACTTTTAATGTGGAATATTAAGTAGATGATTTCTGTGACCGAGTTACTTTCACATTTCCTTTTTGTTACCGTCATTGACTACTGCGATTTTTCAAGGGGTGAAATTGGGACACAAGTTTTCTGTGCTTACTGGACAGCATTTCTAATTTTTGTACAAGCCTGATATTCAAAATATGTCGAAGGTACTGTGTTTATGGCACATCCCATGCCAGAAAAATTATTTTTGATAGAGGTTTTATGCCCATAAGACATTACTGGAGGGAGCTCCAGTATGTTTATTTTTAAACACAACTGTGTTAGCATTTGGTTCAGATCCAAGTCAGTCTTGTGATCTGTAAGAGATGATCTTTGGTAACCTCTAGGACTTGCCATGTAAACGTTAGAACCAATTGGCAGATAATATTCTCTGGTTGCCAGATACCCTCTTTCTTTCCTATCATGCAACAAACAGCCCTCGCTCTTTTTTTGCTTTGTGCCTTACCATTGAAACAGCAGAAATAGACTCATGCTGCCTTTTCAGATTTTATTGCGATTTTCAAGACCATTTGATGAAAGAAGTACTTGTAAGTGTGTTTTACATCTTTGTTGTTTTCTATAGTTTCCTGTGATAGAAGGTTATTGCCTTTCTTTAGGGAAATCTGTTCTTATTGGTCTCCATTGAGGCCGAGCCAAAATGTCAACACCCTTATTTTCATAATGTGTTTTTGGATGAGCCATCCCACCCACTAACAAGCATATTGTTCATATTGTTTGAAATTCTAACATGGAACCAATCCTTTGTAAAATGTCTTTGTTTTAACAATACAATCAGTGAAACGCACAGGAAGTTACTATCTTTGAAGGACTAGTTGCCCTTGCAGAAGAAGCACCATTCTCCAGAACCTTCTGCTGTTGCTTATGTTAAACTTTCAACAGGAAGCTTAAAAAAGATGTTCTGAATAAGTCAGGATGCCTCATCTGAAGAAGCAGATAAATTAGCCATACTCTGTTACGGAACAAAGACACTTCCTTTTCTCTGAGACATTATTCTAAATTAGTATTTGGCAAGCTGTCAAGGGACTCTGCCAAACACTCTTCTGTAATGATTATGGAACCCACTGCCCTACAACTCATCAGGCTCCTATTCGTTTCTTCCCCAGGCCTATTACAATCACTATGAGGCAGTCCCATATTTTCTAGTAGTAGACTGTAACCATTTAACCTTATGTTACTGTTCTTGCTCTTATAATTTTACCTGCATCAGTAGTGATTTGAGATAACATGGGTCTTCTTTATCCTTTCATCAGTTGCGGTTTTGCCAACTTCATTGTTTTTTACTGTCTTTGTATAGTTGCCAGTTTTTCAGTGCAGGTCTCAATATAGCTTGTTTTTCCACCTCTAGCCCCTTGTTCTTTTGACCCCAGGCTTACTTTACTGAGGCTCCTCTGGTGTTTATTCCAGCGACAGAGTTGCTGGTGTTAGTGTAGTCCATCGCAGCATTCCCAGAGACATTGTGTTCAACACTATCATTCCTAACAACATACATAGTGTCTGTGCTCCTGGAGTCGGACCTTTAGAGTTGCCTTTCTCCACTACCCTTGTGTTGGTGGTTCTGCTGCCCCTTTTTCTCATTCCAGCTCATTTAGGCCTGTAGGTGTGCTTCTTGTGCTGTCACAGGTTACTGCAGTGTTACCCTTTTCTATCTGTAGCAAGCTGCTCCATTGCCACCCCCCTTCTTTCCCCTTTACATTCTCATTTGTCTCTAAAACCTCTAAGAAATATGCTTGAGAGTTTAACCTTTGTGCTAAAAGAATGTGCCCATACAAATGTAAGGGTACCAAATCCCCCCAGCACACACATATATACATATTTGTGTATGTGTGTGTATGTGTATATATATATATATATATATATATATATATATATATATGTATGTATGTATGTGTATATATGGGTCTCGATTATATAAACGAAAGTACGGTTCATCGAACCGTACTTCAGAGAACTGACTTCTGTGAAAGTGCATTATATCACGGAAAAAACAAAAAATAAACGTTCAAAAAAAAAACCACACTAAACACAATTATGCAGGGGGGCAAGCCCTCCTGCAGCTCCCCCCACTTTAATATTCTCACTCCAAGATCGCACCAGTGGGGAAAAGGGAATATTCCCTTTTCCCCACTGTACCACGATGTAAGCAATAGTTTGCTTAGTTGTACATCAGCACTACAAGTTGATGTACAACTAATGATCTGAAGTAGGCAGACTTCATTTGTCTGCAACCTGTGGGATTCGGATCCAACATCGGATCCGAGCCGGCAGTTCAAAAGCTTTAGGATCCGAGCTCCTAGCTCCTCCCTCTACCCATAATCCCCTGCCAAGCCCTGACTGACCTCAGATTTCGTTTGCCGCGTTTCAAGTAGCTGACGGATTTTGCGAGCTCCTATTAGCAAGTACTTTTCAAGTATATTTTGACAGAAAAATTTCTGTTTCTTCTAAAAATTTAACTAGTGTGAGTGTTATTAGGCTTTCTCCTCCCTTTAGTTTAATTTTTTTCTCGGGTTTAGCGTAGTTGTGTGTCTGTTGGTGTGTGTTTTGTTTTAGGCCTGTTAGAGTGTAGACATGTCAGAAGCCCCTAAGGCTATATTTTCCAAATGTACCGACTGTGGCCACAAGCTTTCTCCAGCTGATGGCCACACTCGGTGCATTAAATGTCTGGGGGTTATTAAGGGAGCGGAGGTCGAAGTTGGTTCTGGCGGGACTTCTCCCTCCTGAATCGGCTTTGGCCTCTTCCCCTGCTAGTCAGCAGCCCTCTCTGGGTAAGTCGGTCTCCCTTCCTCCGGCAGGGACTGAACCTCCCACCAAGAAACCGGAGGATAGGGAGACCAGGAGGGACAAGGAGAGGCACAAGGAGGGGCACCACAAGCGGCGGGCCGAAACCTCTGTCTTGCCCCCCCCCCCCCCCCCGTCTAAGCGTGCCTCTCCTTTGGCTTCTAGATCTCCTCCTCCTCGTCTCCATTCCCCCTGGTTCTCTCCTGGACCCGAGGAGGTGGAGACTAGACCTCTATCGAGGTCACCGAGGCGGCACTCTAGGTCCGCCTCTGTGGCCTCATCCAGGTCAACATTTTCAATGTCAGACGCTGATATGGACCGGATGATGAGGCGTTTCATCCAGGCCCAGATGCAGATGGGAGTGCTCCTGGCCCCCCCCCATCCGGGAGGGGCCTCGACTACCTTTTTCGCCCCCATAGCTCCTTCTCCGATCCGACTTCCGGGTTCAGAGCCGTCGGAGCCCGGCAGAGTTGGACCCGGGGGTTGTGTCGGATCCGATTGGTCGGTGCACCTCGCATCCAATCCATCCCTTGAGTGCTTTGGGTACTTCGGACCCGACCTCTCGGAGCCGTGGGCTGAGCCTCGGATCCGAGGGAGCTGGTGTATCTTCGACTCCGTCTAGGTCGGAGCGCACCGGTCTCTCAGATCCGACGGTCTCTGCGCCGGCTCTGATCCATTCATTGGATCCGAGTGGGGGTCGGCTCTCGGGTCTTAGAGAGGTCAGCTCCCCCTCGGCCTTCGTAGTGGAAAGGGCTCTGTCGAGGACATCCGGACCCCCGGTCCCTGTCTCGGCTCCATCCCGCTCTCCCTCGCAGCTGGGCCAGGCTCCCATCAACCGGTCCCAGGGACAGCCCGCTTCAATGTCCCAAGTGGTTCCCTTGGAACATCTGGTTGCTGGTGAGGACTCCTCGGACAGTCCCCTCGAGGAAGTGCCTCGTAAGCGTAAGTGTAAGAGGAGGCACGTGGACTCCGCTGAGTCCATTACCGAAGACACAGACTTGGAGGAAGGGGAGGGCTCCCCAAGATCACCCCCAGAAGACGTCTCCTTTGGAGA
Organism: Protopterus annectens; assembly: GCF_019279795.1. NCBI lineage: Eukaryota > Metazoa > Chordata > Ceratodontiformes > Protopteridae > Protopterus > Protopterus annectens. Next base: position 1,770,030,346 of record NC_056725.1, read on the forward strand.
CATTATGGAAATGTTAAGGATCGGGGGGGGTGGTCTTCCCCCAAGGCCTTCAGCCATTCCGCTTCTTCATGCTCGACTACACATGCGGATTCTTCAATGGACCCTCCAGGTTCAATGGTCCCTGCTTTACCTTCCTCTCAACAGCCAGATAGCCATCAGCAAAGCATGCAGGAGCTCCCTGTTTTGGTGGCTCCAGTCGACAGAACTCCTAACAGGGAGACCCTTCTGTGCTGCATTCCCCCTAGCCACAGTGACCACGGACGCTTCTCGCCTCGGGTGGGGGGGGCATTCAGCGGGCAGAATTGTCCAAGGCACGTGGAACAGTTCAGAGACCTCACTGCATATCAATGTCCTGGAGATGAGGGCAGTGCTATTAGCGTTGCAAGCACTACACAGCCTTCTCCCTGCAGGGACTATTGCTATCCAGAAGGACAACATGTCGGTAGTCTGGTACATCAACAAACAGGGGGGAACCAGATCCTACCCCCTTTGTCGAGAGGCCATGAGAGTCTAGGAATGGGCAATCTCCACCAACCGCTTTCTTGTGGCAACGCACATTCCGGGAAGGTCCAACATCCTAGTCGCACCATTCTTTCCCCTCCCGAATGGTCTCTCAACTCTCTAGTAGCGAAGCAGATTTTTGCCGCCTGGGGGCAACCCTGTTGCGATCTTTTTGCTTCTCCCTCAAACGCCAAATGCGACAGTTTCTTCGCTCTACTTCCCCCATTCGGGGAACCCCCGAGAGACGCCCTGGTGCATGCTTGGCCTCCCGGTCTCCTATACGCTTATCCTCCACTGCCTCTAATGCAGAAACTTCTACAGAAAGCCAACAGCTTGGGGAGCAAAATGATTCTCATTGCCCCGTTCTGGCCTCGTCAACCTTGGTTCCCTTATGTGTGGTCTCACAGAGTGAATCCACCCTGGATTCTAGATCCGATTCCGGATCTCATTTCCCATCCTCAAGGGCTTCCAATTCTGAACCTTCACACTCTGAAATTGACAGCCTGGCTGCTCCAGTTCCATCCCAGATAAGGACTCCCGGTATCTCGTCACCAGTGAAAGCCATCTTAGTGGCGGCCCATAAACCTTTCACTAGGAAGGTTTATCGAAGCAAATGGAAGAGATTTTCTATTTGGGCAGAACAAAACAATCTTGATCCCTTTTCTGCACCACTTTCGGCGGTACTGGACTTCTTGACAGACCTTTTCCAACAAGGAGCAAGCTCTTCCACAGTAAGGGTACAGATGGCAGCTATATGTCATTATCATGTGGGTCATGACTCAACACCTCTCATGGCTGCACAAATTTGTAAAACCTTTCTCAAAGGTGCTTTCCTTTTGAGACCTCCGGTTAAGGAAGCTGTACCACCTTGGGACTTATCTTTAGTCCTGCAGGCCCTAACCGCTCCCCCCTTTGAGCCTGCAGCCTCTGTGGATTTGAAGTACCTTTCCTGGAAAACTGCCTTCTTAGTAGCCATTACGTCAGCTAGAAGAGTTTCTGAGCTTCAGGCTCTGTGCGTCAAACCACCGTATCTCTCCTTTTTTCCTGATAGGGTTTTCCTCAGGACCAATCCTTCCTTTCTGCCGAAGATTTCTTCAGAATCCAATACCAACCAATCTATTAATTTGCCAGTTTTTTTCCCCAAGTATAAAAACAAAGGAGAATATAAATTGCATTCTTTAGACGTTCATAGACAACTGCGCTTCTATATTCACAGAACAGTTGGTCATAGACAATCCGATCAACTGTTCGTCTCCTTTGCAAAATTTGCACTGGGTAAGGCAGTCTCTAAGGTCACCCTGTCGAAGTGGATTTCTAATTGTATCTTGCAGGCTTATGACACCTCAGGAAGGCCAGCTCCTCAGAGAATTACAGCGCATTCTACCAGGGCAGTATCTACTTCTGCTGCTTTTTAAATCTAGAGTGCCATTAGGTGATATCTGTGCAGCAGCCACTTGGACCTCATCTCATACTTTTATTTCACATTATAAAGTGGACGTTGTTTCCAGAGGGAGAGCATCCTTTGGCTCTGCGGTGCTCCGGAACATCCTTCCTTGACGGCCGCCCAAGATTCAGGTAGCTGGGGACTCTGTCCCACAGGTTGCAGACAAATGAAGTTTGCCTACTTCAGATTAAGAAGTTATGTACTCACCATAACGTTCCATCTGAGTAGGTGACTTCATTTGGATGCAACCATCCCCCCCTCCATCCCCCTGACCTTGCATAGCAATATGAGTCCTGGTTTCCCAGGAGTCTGTTATACCAGTATTCACAGGGCAAACTCAATCTGAGGTCAGTCAGGGCTTGGCAGGGGATTATGGGTAGAGGGAGGAGCTAGGAGCTCGGATCCTAAAGCTTTTGAACTGCCGGCTCGGATCCGATGTCGGATCCGAATCCCACAGGTTGCATCCAAATGAAGTCACCTACTCAGATGGAACGTTATGGTGAGTACATAACTTCTTATTACATGCAAACTGCATGTTTTTTTCTTTTCTTTAGCAAAAGTGCATTTTTAGTAAAATGCACTTTTGCTAAAGTGGGTCTGTGAATGTACGGTTTGATGAACCGTACACTTCTCCGAACTCGCACAGTAGACCCTGGGTTACGCGAAAGTTCACTTTTGCAAAACCCGCTTCAGTGAACGGGCTACTACTGATGTTTAGTGCAGTAGTTATGGACCTTAGGGTTGGGTGCGGGTCATGATAAGGGGATAGCTGGTAGGGCTATCCCCTTACCATGACATGCGCCCTAACCCTAAGGTCCGTGACTACCACACCACAGTGGAGGGTAGCCTGTCCTCCACTGTGGTGCAGTAGTCACGGACCTTAGGGTTAGGGCACGGGTCATGGTAAGGGGATAGCTAGTAGGGCTATCCCCTTACCATGACTCGTGCCCTAACCCTAAGGTACTTAACTACCACATCACACTGCTGTCCTCCACTGTGGTGCGTTCCGTTTGTAGAAGCTGAGTTCGCGAAAGTGCACTTTCACATAACTGAGTGGTCTACTGCTCTTTTTGGAATATGTGGTATTCGATGAAAAGCAGTTGACCCATATACACACACATACATACATACACGCACACACACAAAAGGATTGAAAGGAAATGAAGAGCACGACAGCAATGGCTATGCAAAACTTTTAACATAGCAGAGGTTCTGTTTATGTTTTACAATACGTTATCACTTTCAAAGAGTATAAAACTAACATCAGACTAATGAATACCCAAGTAAAATCTCATGACATTAAAGCAATTATAATAAAATTTTATTTTAATTTGTATTTTTAAACTTTTAAAGCAATGTTCATTGTTTAACTCCTAGTCTTTAATGTATCAAATTTTAAAGTCTAGCTCCCTTTTGTAGCAGTTGTTGCTATTTTTTTTCCTGTCTGTTTAAATGTAAAACCTACTCTAGAATAGTCATTTTCATGTCATCCGAATTACCTTTGTTTTCCCCCATGTTTTAGCTATAGGACTTTCATACCTTCTGTTTCTCACATCACTTGTTACGTTCCTGCAGTCTTACTTTACATTTTATCTTGGTCTCACCTATGTAAACCAAATTGCAACTGCATTTAATGGCATAAATTACTCTCTGAATTACAGATGTCTTGACTGAAATCACTGTTGCAGTATTCCTTATGACGTCCGGCTGGGGTACCAAGCCTTTACCTTCGCAAATTTGTATGTCTAACATATGACCTCAGCTCATAATCATAGTAGTAAATAGATTGACATATGAGCGCAGATCCTCCGACTGTGTTGCCAGCAGATCGTGTGTCTATCAGACTGGTCACCATTTGGTCATTAATACTGTTACTTCACTTGATCATTTTCTCAAATAAGTACCGTTTGGGAACTTTCCTTTGCATTTTGGCTTACACTATTTATGTTCAAATTTGTTCTGTATCTGCAAGGAGGGGTAAATGCAAGTGCAGTAGGTGGATTCAGTACAAGGACTTGCACACTAAATGCATTTTCTGTGTAGGCCCAGAGCACTATCACAAATCCTACTCCATCTATCAATCGTTCCCCAAACCGTTAAGTGAAAGCATTCCTCTGTCAACACCTTTCTGGCCTAATGAGGGCTGAGTAAAAAGGAACAATGACATCCCTACAGCTAGACACAATCTTTTTCTTTACAAGCTGTGATGTCTGAAAGGACTTTCTTACAGCAATAGACACATGTTGGTCAAAAGTTAGGTCACTGTCCATGTAAGTTCCCGAATCCCGAACTGGGTTAACTCTTTGGCACATATTGTTAATGTGGTATATCCCTGGGGCAGATGATTTTAAAAAAGGATACAGTAATGCATTTAGTTTCGTACTATGATTTTGGCACCAATTATTTATTTGAGACAGACCTTCCTGCAAGATGGCCAAGTCATTTGGGGATTCATTGACTGCTTCTAGCTTGCAGTCATTTGCTGACTTAGTCAGAAAGAGACTTTTGGTACTGGATCTTGCATTAGAAGAGTAGATGTTAAACAGGAGAGGTTCCAGCACAGAACACTGGGGGAATCCACTGGTGTGACTAGGTTCTTTGTGGAAGTATCTCCACCTATTTTGATTATCTGTATCCTGTCTGTGAGACTGTCATCTTTCCAGCGGGTGATGTAAGGATTTATTCCTGGTTTATTTGGCTTTTCTACTATGCCCGAGTGTTGAATTGCATTAAAAGCTTTGGCCAGATTGAGGTATGCAGTGTGTATCATTTTATCCAGTGCAGATGTCCTACCTACAGGCAAAGACAGTAGGACTAAGGATAGATGGGGAAAGATGATGCACACCTCTTCTACTCTTGCATTTAGAGCAGTTGGTTAAAAGACTCAGATGACTAAATTATTTGATTTCTGTACTTCACTCCTTGAACAAAGTTGTGCTGGACCGGCAGACTGCAGAATCAAAGCAACAAATGCAGACTCTACTTTACCAGCTTACTCAAATAGCCAGATAGAGCACTGTGCAGTTACAGTGCTGTGGATGCTCCTTCTAGAGCATCAGCTGCTGGATCTGTTCACAGATATGCATGGCTTCATAGCCAGCCTATTCCTGAGGGTTTCAAAGGGAAATCTTTAGACTCCATCACAGACAAAGACCTATTGTTTTGCCCTCGAATGTTCAAAATTCTCCAAGTCAAAGGTAATACTATGAGAGACTGCAGACAGATTCTACTCTCCTCACATTCTGCATACCATAGGAACTGCCCATTTAAATCTACATCATTCCTCAGAAGGGACCCTAGATCAACTAAAAAAACAAGAAAAACTCTTGGGAAAAGGTACTCTTGCAAACCTCATGGGGAAACTTCATCTTGTGAGACCTTACTTTGGAAATAAAAACCTGTGACTACTTTTGCAGTACCCCCTTCCTTGCCCTCAGCCCCACAACTCCTCTCTACAAAAGATTGTTAGCTCATCACCGAGCCAGGCAGTGTATTACCACAGACAAATGGGTCCTGTCCATTATCAAAGACAGTTATTCCATGTCCTGGGAAAATATTCCCCGTCTGAAAGGCATGCCGCCACCTCCTCTCAAACAGCTCTCTCTTCTCACCCCTGTTATTCAGGACTTCATGGATCAGGGCACCATCAAATAAGTCCCAAAAGACTTCATATTAAAAGGATTCTATTCCAGAATTTTTCTGGTGCCAAGGAAATGAAGACAATGGAGACCCAGCCAAACATTTGAAAGTACCAACCAGGAAAAATGCTCTCTTCCCATTGTCTTGCTTTTCCAAAATCTGAAGGATGCATACTTATACACATCTATTTATCCTTCCAGGAAACTCCTCAGGTTTTTCTCTGGCTCCTTGGGTTTTCAGTTTACTGCTCTGCCTTTTGGTCTTTCCAAAGCACCAAGGGTGTTCACAAAGTGTCTTCCCCCAATGGTGGCATTCTGACATGCCCAGAGAATTCAAATGTTCTACTTCCTGGACAACATGTTGCTCCAAGCTTTGTGTCCAAGAGCCCTTCTTCAACATCTACATTTCACACTCCAACTACTGCCAGGTCTGGGTTTCACAATATACTACAAAAATTCCCACATAGCTTCTATACAGGATCTGGTTTTCCTGGGTTGAAACTGGCCATAAAGACAATGCAATGCTTCCTCACTCAGGAGAAACTTCAGTCTGCTCAACATGTTCCTATACCTTTACTCTGCAACACACTGTACAGCAAGGGAGATGTTAAAAACTTTGTTTCATGGCAGCCACCATTTCTATGCTTCCCCTAGTCACATTTGTGGAAAATCCAGTAGTGTCTGAAGTCTGTGTGGTATCAATACTCCCACCCCTTGGACACCATGATTCCCTTCCTCTCTTGTCTTAAAAAGGAGCTACGTTTGTGGAACAAGTCAGTCTCAACCCAGGACTTCCCTTCACACCACCACCTCCTGTTCAAGAAGTTCACACAGACTACTTGGACAAGGAGTCTGGGGCATGGACAAGATCATTGGGTACAGGGCAGATGGCAACCACAATTTCTGAAGAAAATAAGGGCTCTTTTGCAAGCACTGCAGACCTTTTTCCACCTACGGAAACCCAGACCACTCTTTGTGTGCATGCACAACACCACAGTCATATGGTACTTAAACAGGGAGGCACCATGTGTTACCAATCATGCAGGTTAGCACAGGAAGCCTGCAACTTGTCCACGCAGATGGACATTACCCTTACAGCCTCTTACATTCCCTCAAAGGACAATGTGCTGTCAGACTCTGTAGGCTGCTCCTTGGAGGACCTCCCACAAGTGGAACTTAAACAGGCAGGTATTCCAGACAATCCCCTTTCAGTGGAGCACATCTCAGACCTGTTTACATCACCAACCAACCATCAGCTCCCATAGATGTTCTGGCTGAAATTGTTGCAGTATTGTTAACAAATGGGTTTTTGTCCACTGACATCCAGCCGGGGTACCCAAAGTTTTACTTTCCTGAGCACATATATCCACTGCTTGGCCTTAGCTTGTACAATATGCATCTGGGTATATAGGAGGACATGTGCACAAGTACCTCAGACTGACTTCCTGTCAGCCTGAATGCAGGTTGTGCATCTGTCAGACTGACCTTTGTTGGGTCGTTGGTACCATTGCTTTACTTTTTCATATTTCAGATAAATGTCTAATTGGGAAATCTTCCTTTTCTCAACTATTTTGATTGTGTAGACTATTTTTGTTGGATGTCAGCTAGGAGGGGTAAGTGTGAGTGCTGTAGGTAGATCCTGTACAAGGACTTACTAAGTTCCTTTTTTGTTTCGGCATGAAACACTACTACAAAACCTGCTCCATCTGCCCTTCATTTGTTCCTAAAATATTTACGATGAGGCTTTCATCCCCTAACACTTTCCTTGAAACTCAGCATCTAAATTGCCTGGCCCAAGCCAAAATGGCAGAATCCCCTGCATCCGTCACCCTTCCACCAAAGAAGAAAACTCAGAAGATCCCAAGATGATTCGCAGACTTTCATCTCAGAGTCAAATGCACCCACTAAAGTTGCACAAACCATGGTCCATCATACACCTTCTCAGTTGCCTGCTACTGAGACCCTGTCAGAGGCTGATATGACTTCTGAGGCCTTGAAGGTGGCGGATACCTCAGATGAACTACATCTCATTTCAGAGGGTCCACGCATTGTTCCTCAAATCCTAGTCAGGGAATAAGTCCCAGGCACTCTGAAGTTTGCTGGTGTTCCAAACCTCAGAGACTCATTCAGACAGATGTCGCACTTAAAAAGAAAAAGCAGAAAACTTGGCATGTGACCTATCCCACAGCTTTCAAAGAAATATTTATGGACTTCTCCAAGGACTTATTTAAAGCAGTCATGGCCTTGAAACAATCTCCTTTTGTGTCCCAGCTGCCACACTACAAAGAGGCACTCACGATTTCTCTTCCTCTGAGGAGGAACAGGATCTGGACTCCAATCATTCCACAGACTATTCCTCATAGATGCATTCCGCAGTAAGGACTCCCTCTCTCCCTTACTCCCCTATTGAGAAGGCTTTCTTTGAGGAAACTGTTCAGAACTTGATGAGGCATTTTGAAAAGTAATCAAAGTAAATCTCTGATGATCAAAATAGATGGTATAGTTTCTTGGAAATGGGTACTCTGGCCCCCTCTCCAGTACCTTCAGAACTAGATGCACACCAGGGTACCTTTCAGTCGACATACTCTTCTCTTGATTCTTAATACCAATACCTAAAAGACCAGATAGGTTCTCCAAGGTGCCTGATTAACTAACTTAAATAACTCTCTTTTAAAAAAGTGGCTGATCCTGCCACTGTCTCTCTGTCCTCTAAACTTCTCTCCACTGCTAATTCCCTGCCCTTGGACAAGGATGGTAGAGCTACGGATGGGTGGAGAAAGAAGGACTTGCACAGTAAGTGCCTTTTTAGGTGTGAAACACTACATTCAGTGCTATCTGTTACTAGACACACATGACTAAATACCTGCTATCTGTCCTACAGTCTGTGAATAAGGACATGTTAGACCCACAATCCCACAATCTGCAGATTCTAAGCAGGAAATGCAAACCTTGCTCTCTCAAGCTACTCGTTGCTCAGCACAGCATTTAAATACAGTTATGATACTGTGGATGCCTCTTCCAGGGCTGCAACCACACAGGTTCAGATGGTATGCATGGTTGCCACCAACCCATCCCTAAAATCAGATTCCTCCCTAGACAAAGACCTCCTGTTTGGCCCAGAAGAGCAAAACTCCTCAAAGCCCTACAAGAGCACTTTAAGAATATGAAGGACTGTAAGCAAACTTTACTTTCTATAGACCCTAGGTACCACAGGAACTACCCAGCCAAGTCCACATCTTTTGTTAAGAGGGTCCCACAGCCCAATCACAAACAAGGAAAAACACCAAGAAAGAGATTTTTCGGCCAAGTCACATAAAGAATCTTCTTCAGGGTGGCCTCCCTTTAGAGGCAAAAACCTGTGACTACCTTTCTGACTCTTGCCTTCCCCAATCCCTCACCTCTCTTTCAAAAATACTGTCTCTGTCCCTTCCTTTCTGTGAAATGGTAACTTTGCTTGGGTTCGGCCTATCATCAAAGCAGGTAATGCCGTGTCATGGTAAAGCATCCCCTGTCTAAAGGGCCCACCGCCACATCCCCAAAACCAGCTTCCTTTGATTGGCCCTGTCTTCCAAGACTTACTAGGTCAAGGCATGATAGAAAGAGTGCCATCTTTCTCCACAAGAAAAGGGTTCTAGTCCAGAATCTTCCTGGTGCCAAGAAAAGGACTACAATGGAGACTCATTCTGGATCTCTCTCTGCTAAACACCTTTCTAAAGGTACTCACTTTTAAAATGCTCTCTCTGCACACACTTCTATCTTTCATTCTTCTTTGCATCTTTCTTGTTATCACTACACTTAAAGGATGCTTCCTCCACATCCCCATTTGATGACCCCTTGCAGGAAATTCCTCAGATTTTTCTTTGGCTCATCATGTTTTCAGTTTACTGCCTTGTCCTTTGGTGTTTCTATGGCACCAAGAGTTTTTACAAAGTAGTAGCCTTCTGTTGTACACAAGGAATTCAAATTTCCCGTACCTGGATGACCTACTGATTCAAGATCTCTCCTCGAGCATGTACACTTCACAGTACATCTCCTGTCTATCCTAGGGTTCACAGTCAACTTCAAAAAATCCCATGTCTCACTTACTAAGGACCTGGTCTTTCTTGGTTGCAGACTTGTAAAAAATGCTTGCCTTTCTTCCTCCCTCAGGGAAAAATTTGTCTGTCCACCTTTTTCAGAAATCACTATTCAGCATCTCTCTGCACAGCAAGGAAGATGCTCGTGGCCACGTGTTTTATGGTAGCTAACATTCCAGTGCTTCCTCTGGCCAGCCTTACATATGCAGAAAATTGAATGGTACCCGAAATCAGTGTGGCCTCAACATTTCCATCCTCAAGAAATCCTGATCCCTGTATTACCTTAAATCAAAGAAAAGTTACTCTGGTGGGAAAGGCAGGTCATGCTGAACCTGGGCCTTTCTTTCACTCCAGCCTCACCCAACCAAGTTTTTCACACAAATGCTTCAGACGGAGCATGGGGAGAAGTGTGGGGTGACTTGGACAGGATCCCACTGAGTCCAAGGGAAATGGCCTTCCCTCAACCTGAAAGAAATGAGAGCTCTTCTGAAAGCATTGTAGATAATCATCCATCTGTGGAAACCCTGCTCACTAGTGGTGTGCACTGACAACACCACAATTATGTGGTATCTGAACAAACAAGAGGGCACTAGATCTTACCTATTGTGCAGGCTAGCACAGGAGGCATGGCACCAAGCCACACGAATGGGCATGACTGACAGCTGCATACATTCCCTCACAGGAAAATGTACTGATGGACATCTTAAGTCCTTGGAGGACCCTTACAAATGAACCCTGAACAATTAAGTGTTCAAAAGAGTATGTCATCAGTGGGAAACATCTCAAAACTTCTTGTTTTATCAGAAAGTCACCAGCTTCCAATGTTCTGCACCAGGAGGGTCCCCCCTAGCTTGGAGGACAAATACCTTCTCTTTCCAGTGGTCAGACAGGTTCCTGTATGCCCCCTCCCCCCATCACTACTTCCAAAAATCCTTGTAAAAGTTAAAGAAATCTCCAAAACTTCTGGCCAAGACAACATTAGTTTCCCTTTCTACACCACCCGTTCAAGGGAAACTATTGGAAAATACCATTGCAACCAGATCTGCTTATTCAATAGCAAGGTGTTCTTCTCCATCCAAATATATCCTCTCTCTCTCTTTCTGTGGATGACTGTTCTCATCCCTAAGAGACACCTTTTCTGTGAAGAGGTGGATCAAGCTCTACTGGAAGCTAGAAAACCTAACGCCAGAAAATCATATTCAAGTAAGTACAAAAGATTCTCAGTTTGGTGCTTCAAGGACTGCCAAGGACCCATTCTTATCAGATACCCTTTCTGTCAAATATCTCTGTGAATTATTACATTCTGAGATGGTTTGCTCTTCCATTAAAGCCCATCTGTCTGCCATTAATGCCTGCTTATCTCTTGATCTTCCTCTTATGTCCAGGATGGAGGTCAGATCTTTCTTGAGGAGAGTCTTGCATCTTAAGCCGCCTACAAAAAACTATTTTTTCTCCCTGAGAGTCTCATCTTTGGGCTGGAAAAACTTACTTTGCCTCTTTGAAGCCAGCAGATTGTCACTTTAAAATTCTGCACCTGGAAGAATGTCTTTTTACTGGCTCTTTTCTTTGACCACAGTGTGTCTGAACTTCAGGCTGTTATGTCTGTTTCACGGTTTCTCATTTTCCACAGCGACAGGTTGACTATCTGGGCCAATCCATCATTCATGCCTAAGGTAGTGAGTGAGATATCACTTAACCAGGCTTATCCACCTTCCTACCTTTTTCCCTAATCCCCAAAATAGGGGGGAAAAATCTTCACTGTCTGGATGTTTGTAAGCAGCTGAGGTTTTACTTGGACAAAACAAGAACTGTCATAAAAACTGACCAACTTTTTGGTTTCTTCATGGATTCCAGACTGAGCAAACTCATCTCTCACATCTTGCATATCAGAGGCTATTTCTTTCTGTTGTACCCAACATGGGAAAGCATCACCTTCCAGCCCAAAAACAGATTTCACTCATGCAGTAGGCCTCCTCTGGGGCATGCCACAGGGGTGCTGATGCCACATTCATCTTGAAAGTGACTCACCTGGCCTTCTGTGCACACCTTTACCAAGCATTACAAGAATAATGCCTTTTCAAGATCCAGGGTTGCCTTTGCTAGGTCTGTCATGTTTCGTCTCCTGTATAGCTCATCCTCCCTTTAGCCAACTTCCCTTATATCTACCTCCTTCAGCTGTGGAAATCATCCACATGTTGAGTACTGCAGTAGTACACTTGTGTAAAAAATTGCCCTACTGATCACTGTTAGTGTGCCTTCCTTCCTTCCCTCCCTCTTTCCTCTGATCCTTTATTTCTCTTTCTGTCTGTTGTGAGCTGTCACCTAATAGATTGCTTTGGGGGAATTTGCTTACCAGTTTGAGCTGCACCCCTCTTAGCTGACCACTTTCCTTTCACAGTAGTCTTCAGGCCTCTGGCTTGGGGCTGGTCTGAGGTACTCATGCATACATCCAGCTGTATACCATGAGACATACGAACTGAGGTCACACATCAGATGTATGCCCTTTGGAAGATAAGGATTTGGTACCCCAGCCAGACAGCAGATGAAAACCCATATGTTAAGAATACCGATCAGTAGGACATCTACTGTTATGGTACGTTTACCTGCTATTTCACTTGACAAAGGGAAATTAGGAGAATACAAGAAAATACCTCTACTACCAGACCTGATCATTCAACCAAAAGCATTACTTCATTCAAATCTTCCCTCACTTAAGCTTGACTCTGTGGATGATGCCTCAAAGATACTTATTCTCTGAGGAGTTTGTGAACTACTATAGGAAGCCAGGAACCCACTATTGGAAAGTCTTAAACAGCTAAATGGAAAAGTTTTTTTTGGTACCGCAACACGGTCAGGACCCACTCATCACAAGTCCCTGCTGTCTCTCAATACCTTTGCGAACTGTTTCATTCAAGCTTGGCTTACTGTTCTATAAAAGTTCACCTGGTGGCCATCCATGTGTTGCCTGCCTGTTTTTAACCCCCTGTTTACTGTTGTATCTGTAGACCACATCCACTTTTTTTTTCTATTTTAACATCAAATATTCCAACTAAAATAGGGGATATCTCGCAATTCCACACTTAAGTTTCTACACTTTTACAAATATCTACACAAATTTCCTTGTTTCTTTCTATAATTGTTTCTTACTTAATATTTTAAATTAATACCCCTTCTGTAAGAAAACAAATGTCTGTGGAGAATTTTTTTAAACTCTGGATCATCTTCCAAAGACAGCCATGCTTATTTAATATATTGCACAAGTCTGTTAATGCATTGTATTCTGTAACAGAGTTAACATGTGTATTTTTTATATTCTTAACACATTGTGAAAACAGTTAAAGAAAGGAAACATAAAGTGGAATTCCAGCTTTTTACGCTAACTTTTTAATAAACCTCTTTAACTCTCTGTTTCATCACTTGCACTTAAAATTTTTTAGTAATCCCATTAGCTTATGAGAAAAAAATCTACCCTCTCATAAATTCTAATTCTCTGTATTTCCCCATAAGGGAGACCTGCCATAGTATGAGGAGGATACTGACTTTTCTAGTTAGCTCCCCAAGCAGAAGAGCTGAATGATGATGACTGGTCCAATTCCCCCCTTGCTTAAGATCCCCTAGTTGGAGAGTTATTACAAGTGACGGAGCAGAGGGTGAGTGGATTGGCCTACTAAGGTCATGTCTTCCCCAACAAAGATGTTAATCCTCCTGGGTGATTTAATTGTTGGACTACCTCAAGGACTCTCTTAAAGTAACTTGTTGAAAATGATCTAGTATCCTTTGATGTTCATCATACTGATCATTCCTGCAGTAGCCTTAGTTATATGGGTTATGTCCTGCCAAGGCTATAAGAGCCGGGAAGCTTCCAAATCTTCAGGGCACCCTTCCATGCTCCCAAACCAGCAGTCATTTTGAGTTTAGCTGACTAAAAAGTTGGTTTGGTGCCAAACCCTTTAGAGCTTTCCTACTGTTTAAGACCATCCTTTTCTGCGGGATTTCTAGGATCGAGAGCCTGCTTGTGCTGTTCCTTTGCTGGGCAGATAAGTTCCCTTTTGAGGGAAAAACCTTCCCAGATTAAAAAAAAATTCTACTGTCATGTTTAGGAAAGCTAAGAGTGTCGGTTTTCAACAGACTGTCATGAGACTGTACTGTAATTTTTAAAGGGCACACAATTTTTCTTGTCATTTTAAAGGTTGTTTAAAGTAATTGAAAACTACTATTTTTTTCCTGTGGAGAAGTTGTGTTTATTTTACTTTTAGGGGCTGGCAAAGTTATTTTAAAGTGCTTTTTACTGTGTTTTTTAATGAAAAAAGTGGCTTTTAAAGACTTAATTTTTACTGGTTTTTCCTGCTTGTTTTCCTTGGGAAAGAGGCACCATTCCCAGCTCGACCATGAAACAAATTACCAGTCCAAAGACTGGTCCTTCTTCCAGTCACAAAAAGAAAAAAAATAGGCAAACTGCCTTTGCTATTGCAACAGGCTAGCAATTTGCTTCAGCTGCAGGTGGGTGACACTGTGACCATTTTGTTCCACTGAACACTCATCTTTCACCCTGGATCCCTCTGTTGTACCACCTACAGCCACTATGGACTGAGGTCAGCCAAGCCCTCTCACATTGTTGGAGTCCCCTCAGTAGGCAAGGGAGTGCCACTCTTGTCTGTCATGGGAGAGGGAACAGGGAAGATTTCCCTGTTTTTTCAAAATGTGCCCATCCACATGGAAGCTTCTGTTACCATTAATGGCCCCAGTTTTTCCTGTCAAAAAGAAACCGAAAACTCAACACGTTATCTACTCCTCAAAATTCATTAGATCAGAGTAGTTAACTGGGTCTGGCTCAGGGTTTAATTCAGGCATTGGTTCTTCTTCTTATAAAGTGTTTTCTGGTAATTTTCTGGTGTAAAAGAGGGATACCACTTATCCTGAAGAGATTCAAGATTCTGAATCTGGACAGGAAGATGAAGGGGACAGATTCACCTTTTCTTTCCTCAGTTTTTTTATTCAGATTCTGATTCTCTTTGTGGGGGTCCTCTTGCTGTGAGACATTTGAGAATCTTCCAGTGTTTTCAGTGGGAGAACACTAAGGGTTCTCAGTCCCACAAAAATATTATGAGCTGTTGCAAAAGTAATTTTTAGAACCATCAATTCCTTCAGTTCTGTCAGCTGTTCAGGATGTGTGGTTCAATGCTTGTAATTTTCCTGATAGTCCGCTTACTACCACTAAAAATACAGATAGAATGTATAAAGCGCCTCGATATTTTAAGTTTTTATATACTCTTCCCAAACCTGACCAAGCAGCTATAGCTCTAGTTAATCCTACTGCTGCTAAACAGTAATTCCAGTCTCACTGATGTTCTTCGTGTTTCACTGTTGCAGTCATAACTGTAGGGTGATCCTGCCGGCAGGCAGCCCGAGGTCGGCCAGAATTCCAAAGTCTGGGTCTGGCGTCAGCTGTACCAGCAAGTACCCTGACGTCAGAACGTAGAGGTATAAAGCTGACAGCCGACGCCATCTTCTCCAGTCTTTCTTGCCGTGCAGTGGAAAGCAGCTCGCAAGTTGTTGGTTGGCGGATTCTGGACAACGTGCTTTGATTGTCGTCGGTCCGAAGTCGTCTTCTTCTCTTCTCAAGCTAAGTACCCCGTTGGAAACTTTTTTCTTGCTCCTCCGATGTCAGAAAAAGTTAATAATTGTATATCGTGTGGAAAACAAATACCTCATAAAGATTTCCACTCTTACTGTCTTCCTTGCTTGGGCCCTGACCACAACGTTTCTTGCTGTTGGTTTTGTGCCAGGTTTAATTCTCGCACTATTAAGCGTAGGTACGATTGGGCCTTGAATTATTTCGGTAGACGGTTCAATTATAGGATGTCGTTGGATACTTTACCGGCAACCGGAATTCACAAGAAATGCAAGGACAAGGATAGGCCTCCAAGGTCCAAACAGGATACTTTGCAGCCGGAGCCAGCTTCAGGTTCGGCGGTCATTAGTGAGGCGCTTTTGCAGCCCCTGTCGTCAGCCACTTCGGAACCGATGGCCGACACGGACTCCCATGGGGAGCCAACTAGGCCCAGTATTTTAGCTGCTGCAGGACCTTCGGACGTCGCTCCTTCAGATGGGTCCGGAACCGCTGTGCAGGTAC
Organism: Protopterus annectens; assembly: GCF_019279795.1. NCBI lineage: Eukaryota > Metazoa > Chordata > Ceratodontiformes > Protopteridae > Protopterus > Protopterus annectens. The sequence goes on from NC_056725.1 coordinate 1,770,046,138, forward strand.
CGGCTTCTGAAGGGGTTTTCAGGCCTTCTCATATCACTATTACTACAAAGACAAAGGCAAAGTCAAAGACCCCTGTTAAGCCAAGGGTTTCTTCTCAAGCTTCTTCGGATTCAGCTCCTAAGACCCAGAAGCAATTAAGAATGGCTGAAGATTTGCTTACTATGATTAGGGGCTCTCACCCTCCTCCTGAAAAAAGGCCTAGGCAGGATATTCCTTTGGATTCCTCTGATCAGGCTTCTGTGTCTTCAGTCTCTTCCTCTGACCAGGATTATTCTTTTCCTCCCTATGAGGATTCTGATGCAGAGGACTCTATTCCCTCTGCTTCTCCCCCTGAAGATTTTTCTTTTGGGGAAACTTTGCATGAGATGAGAGAACATTTTCATTGGGAAGGTCAGGATTATTCCGCTACCAAGAAGAGACTTAGGGAGTTTCTCCTTCTCCCTCAACACAGACCTTTGGCTATTCCTCCTGTTCTTGATATTGTGGATGATGCTTTCTCTGAAGCTAACCTGAATCCTGATTCCTTTCCGCCTGCTCCTTCTAAGCCGGATAGATTTTACAGGGTTCCTGATTCCCATCAATTTTTGTACAAGAACCCTTCTGCAGATCCTGAAACTATTTCTCAGGGTTCCAAGGCTGCTAAGGCCGCTTCATCTAAAAATCCTATTCCCTCTGAAAAGGATTCTCATGCCTTGGACAGATGGGGCAAAAAGGTGTATACTTCTGCTACTCTTTCTATTAGAGCTTTAAATTGCCAGTTTCATATGTTCAAGTATCAGCAATTTCTTTTGTCTGTTTTAAAGCAAAAACTTTCTACCTTTCCTGCATGTGCAGAGGACAAGGAATTACAGGATGTATTGCATGCAACTGAACAAATTAGCAACCATAGTCTACATTGTGGTTTTGATGCCTTGGAGGCTTCTTGCAGGGCCACAGCCTCTGGTACTGTTATCAGGAGACATGCTTGGCCGAGCAGAATTTACCTGAGCAAGTTAAGGCTAAATTGTTAGATGCCCCTGTTCAGCATGATGTTTTGTTTGGGTCTAAGGATGAGGAGGTTATTAAAAAGATGGAAGATAAAGCGAAATCTATGCAGACTGTTAAAGATTTCTTACAAGTTCAGCCTCCTAGATTTTCCAGAAATTGGCCCTCCAAAAACTGGTCCTTTCCCACGTCTGACAGGCCTCAAAGGGGAAGATATAGATGCTCCAGAGGTCGGGCTCAGGCCTCTTACAGGTCCAGACAATGGTCTGCTTCATCCCCTAGAAGGGGAGAAGACAGATCTCAGTCTCAAAGGAAGCAGACCCATTGACTCCCTCTGTTGGGCTACAGGCCCTCCTTGCATGGAAGCCCCTCTCGGAGGAAAACTTTCTCTTTTCTACCAAAATTGGACGCACATTACCCAGGACAAATGGGTTTTAGACGTGATTTTAAGAGGTTACAAGTTCCACTTTCATACTCTACCAAGGTCTTTCGGTTGGCCAGATTTGCCAAAACATCAATGGTCAGAGGCCTTAAATCAAGTGGACGCTTTATTGGCCATGAGAGCTATAGAACCTGTTCCACTTTCAGAAATGGGAAAAGGTTTTTACTCGACTATTTCTGGTCCCAAGAAAACAAAACTCATGGAGACCTATTCTGGACCTTTCAGTATTGAACACATATCTGGAAATTCCAAAATTCAAGATGCTTACTCTACAACAACTTCTTTCAATGCTCTCCCAGGATGCTTGGATGGTGACATTGGACTTAAAGGAAGCCTACTTACACATCCCCATCAGGCAGGAACGCAGAAAATACCTCAGATTCAAGGCAGGTTTGAGGCATTTTCAATTCTCTGTACTGCCCTTTGGCTTATCTACTGCGCCCAGAGTCTTTACCAAGTGCCTGGCTCCAGTAGTAGCTTACTGCAGACTCCAAGGGATTCAAATTTACCCCTATCTGGACGACTGCCTTATTCAGGCGGACAGCCAAGACCTTCTACTTCAACACCTGCAGTTTGTTCAACGTCTTCTCCTACTTCTGGGATTTTCTGTGAACACAAAAAAGTCACATCTGATCCCCTCTCAGCAAATGATTTTTTTTAGGAGCTCTTCTAAACACAAGCTTGCAAAGGGCCTTCCTCACTCCAGAAAAACAACTACAACTGGCCTCAATTTTCAAGACCTTGGCTACTTTAACTCGGCTCTCTGCAAGGAAATTCCTGCAGGCATTGGGCTACATGGCTTCTTGCATCCTGTTTATTCCAAATGCAAGGCTTCATATGAGAAAACTTCAATGGTACCTAAAGAGTGTATGGTCACAGCATTACCACAGTCTGGACACAACGATTCCACTGATTCCCTGCCTCCAAAAAGAATTCCTTTGGTGGCCCAGGGCTTGTGCTTTAAACAAAGGGAATCCCTTTCGTCTGCCTCAACCTTCTCAGATCATAACCACGGACACTTCGGATTATGCTTGGGGAGCTCATTTTCTAGACATTTGCCAGCAGGGCTCTTGGACAAAGAAGCACCTTCCCTGGCACATCAACTTGAAGGAAATGTTGGCAGTCCAAAATGCTCTTCTAGCCTTCCAGAATCTTTTGCAACCAGGGCCTCTTCTGATTCGTACAGACAACACCACAGTCATGTGGTACATAAACAAGCAAGGGGGCTCTCATTCATACCCCCTTTGCAGACTAGCCATGAGTTTATGGGACACAGCTCTAAATCTGAATCTGCATCTTCAAGCTCAATTCATTTCAGGAAAACAGAACCTCTTAGCAGACAGCCTAAGCAGAAACCTGTTGGATCCTCACGAATGGATGCTGGACCCCAACTTGTTCAGCAGGATCACTGCAGTTTGGGGTTGTCCTCAGATAGATCTGTTTGCATCCCATCTCAATCATCAGTTGTCTCTCTTTTGCACCAGGTCCTTCCACAAAACAGCGTGGAAAGTGGATGCCCTGTCATTCAGCTGGAGGAATCTTTTGGGATATGCCTTCCCTCCTCTTCCACTTCTGCTTCAGGTGTTACTGAAAATAAAATAGGACAAACCAAAGATTATCATTTTGATAGCTCCAAATTGGCCAAGGCAGTTTTGGTATCCAACTTTGAAACACCTATTCTTGGAACCTCCATGGATTCTACCTCTGCTCCCTTCTCTCCTGTCCCAGCATCAGGGTCAGATGCTACACTCTCAAATCAAGACTCTATGCCTGGCAGCTTGGCTCTACAAGGGCCTTTGATTCCTTCTTCTCTTCCCAAACAAGTTTTGGATGTTCTTTTTTAGAAGCTAGGCCTAGCACTAGAAAATCTTATGCTTCTAAATGGAAAAGATTTTGTATTTGGATGCAGGATCGAGGTTCAGATCCTCTTTTGCCTGATATTTCTTCCATTTTACTTTACCTCTCAGACCTTTTGCTTAAAGGCCTCTCCTTTTCCTCCATCAAAATCCATGCTTCTGCTATCTCGGCTCATTTCAACACTGATCCTCCCATCTTTTCTCACCAGCTGGTGAGACAATTTTTGAGAGGAGCTAAGAATTTAAGACCTCCCAGAACTCCTCCTGTTCCTGCTTGGGATCTTAATTATGTCTTGGAGAAACTTGCTTTGCCTCCTTTTGAGCCTGCTACGGCTTCGGATATCAAGTTCTTATCCTGGAAAACAGCTATTTTATTAGCATTGACTTCTGCTAGAAGGGTTTCAGAGTTGCAAGCTCTCATGGCTGTGGAACCATATCTTATCTTCCACCAAGACAGAGTTTCCTTGAGGACCAATCCTACATTTATGCCTAAGGTGATTTCCAAAGTGGCTCTAAATCAGACTATTCACCTTCCTACCTTCTTTCCAAATCCTCAAAATAAAGGGGAAAGGATCTTACATTCATTGGACGTACACAGACAACTACGATTTTACCTGGACAAAACTAAAAATTTCAGGAAATCTGATCAATTGCTTATCTCTTATGCTTCCAGTTCTCTAGGTAAGGCTATTTCTAAACAAACTATTTCCAAGTGGATTGCTCATGGAATAAGGTTTTGTTACTCTCACTATGGAAAACAGATTCCAGGTATTGTTAGAAGTCATTCTACTAGAGCAGCTGCCACTTCAGCAGCTTTTCTTAGAGGAGTTCCTACCAAGGACATTTTGGAAGCTGCCACTTGGAGTTCAGTGCATACTTTTTCTAAGCACTATAATCTCCCTTTGTATTCTAAGTCTAGGGCAGGCTTTGCCTCTGCTGTTTTGCAGGGCCTTCTAGCTGCCCCTTCTTCTGCAAAACCTCCTCCCTCATTCACAGCTTTGGGATTCTACCCTACAGTTATGACTGCAACAGTGAAACACGAAGAACATAGTACAGTTGTGTACACCTACCATAAATGTAGATGTTCAAGTGTCTTCACTGTTGCAGTCGGTGTTTCCCTCTCACCAATCCCCTCTATTTTTCACTTGGTCTCTCTTCCACTTCCTTTGTGGTGTATTTGTGTTTCTATTTGGACACCTTTTGGTTTCTTTGTTGGGGACTTCTGACATCTGGGGCAAGAAAGGCTGGAGAAGATGGCACCGGCTGTCAGCTTTATACCTCTACGTTCTGACGTCAGGGTACTTGCTGGTACAGCCGACGCCGGACCCAGACTTTGGAATTCTGGCCGACCTCGGGCTGCCTGCCGGCAGGATCACCCTACAGTTATGACTGCAACAGTGAAGACACTCTAACATCTACATTTATGGTAGGTGTACACAACTGTACTTTTCTGAGAAGGATTGGAAGATTGATTAGTATGGGGAAAATGTATACTTCTGCAACTTTGATTTTGAGAATTTTCAATAGTCAGGCTCATATTTCAAAGTTTATTCTAATTGAGAATGTATGAGGAATGTTTTGTCTGCAGTTTCTTCTTCTGAGGCAAATCTGCTACAATAATTTAGTTTCTTCCATTGTACAAGTCACTGTTAACTGTGCAGTGTTTATATGACTCAAGCTTTTTACAGGGCTACAGCCACTGGTTCTGTTTGGAGGAGGTTTCAGAACCTCCCAGATACAAAAATGAGATTTTTGTCTCCTCTGCTGCAAGGGACATCAAAAATTGTGATGAAAGGGGTATGTTGATACAGGGAATCTCTAAGAGTTTTCTGCCCTCCTTTTCCAAAATTTCTAAAGGATTTTCTAGCCCCCTCATCCAATTCTGGCAATAAATAAATAAAATTCAAATAAAATATAAAGTCTTAGCAAAGTGCAGGTACAGACATTTAATAAGAAATGTCAAGATGTTCTAAAAAGAATCCAGGACCCCCCCCCCACCAATGAAAAGACACTTCAAAAAGCCAGAATGACTATTTAAGGGACCATGTCCCCTCCCACCCTGGCAGCTCCTTTTCCTTTCTAGAAAGTCTGAATTTCCATGCTTCTCTTTGACAACACGGTTCTGAAGGTCATTCAGATGGCATTGGGATGAAATTCCTCCTTTCCAGGGGATAATTCCTTATTCATCAGACTAGACTGTTTTCACCTGCCCTTCATCACATACAGTCCCAGAGACCGATAGAACTATTTTTTTCCTTCCCAGGCTGGGAAAGATGTTTATTCAAGTATGTTTCTAGTGCCAAAGAAAGAAACTTCTTGCAAAGCAGTTCTGGATCTTTCTTTCCTAAACATGTTTATGATACTGCTCAAATTCAAAATGGTCACTTTACAACCTCTTACCTCCTCTTCCTCATTGAAGATTACAGGTAGCGCTATGTTTAAAAGATGCATATCGCATCCCTACTCATCCAGACTTAAGGTATTTCTTGCGGTTTTGTGTGCCTGGTTCACATGGTCACGTCTCTGCCTTACCCTTTGGACTATCCACTGCAAAAAAGAGTATTCACAAAGTGCCTAGCTCCAGTTATAGATCAGTGTAGGCTACAGGGTGTCCACATTTTTCCAATTTAGACAACTTGCTTGTCTTTACAGAGTCTTTCATAGTGTCAGGAATCTCTCACTTGGTTGAGAGATCTCTTTCACAAGCTGGAATTCCAAGAGAACATTCAAACTCTTTTTGTTGACTCTTTCACACAGGTTGTGTTGACACCTCAGCTCCATAGGAAACCTTGATCTGTATCTAGATCTGTTTCTAAGCTTTTCCAATCCGACTTGGTCACTGCAAGGGAATAACTCAATATTTTGGGTCTCATGGCATCTATAACTGTTGTTCTGTTCATCTGTTGCAGTATTCTTTACATGAGGGGAGTTCTGCGCCATAGGCGACCCGACGTTGGCCAGTATGCAAAAGTCTTTCACTGCTGTAGGATGCGTGGTATGTCGCACGTAGGCTGCTGCTGTTGTACATCAGCCATAAAAGTGGGGTACGCATGCACTGTACTCAGAATTTCTCTGCCGCCAGTCCAAATGCCACCTTAAACGTCAGTTTGCTCACCGAGTCATTAGCTGTGTTCCATCATTTTTCTCAGATAAGTGCCCTATTGGGGCATTCTCGTTTCTTTTGCTAGTGTTTTGTGGTAGAGTTCATGTCATCCAAAAAAGGCAAATGCCAGTATGGAAGACAAATTCCACATAAAGATAGCCATCTACAGTGTTTGTTCTGCCTGGGGCCTACCCACAGTTGCACATTTTGTCCCATTTGTCAGGCCTTTGTGCCCAAGACACTAAGGAGTAGACTTTACTTCTTAAGCATTTATTTGGAAAATCAGCACATAATTCTGTCATGTCTCTCTTCATGTCATCTGGAGAGGTATGTCTCAAGTCATTCACTCTAACATGGACTGTAACAGAGTCATAATGGTGCTTGTTGAGTGACTTGAATACGAGTGATTTGTTGGATCTTGACACCTGCTAGGCGGCTGACCGTGACCTTCTCCTTGTCCAGTCTGGTGAGGGGGCATCTGTGTGTCTCACTATGGAGTGGTCTGTGACCAAGACATTTGATGTGCTTTGCCTTGGGGGCTTATTTGTTGAGACATGGGTGTGTGTGTGTTGATATGTAGTGGTTTCTTTATGCTTAGTGGTGAGTGTGGATGGTGTGTGTTTGGGAGTTCTTTGTTCTTTTGGTAGGCTTTTAGTGAGTACCTCCACATATGTGGGTTTGTGTCATGACCTTATTTTGTGCGAGAGATGAAGTGTGTGTACTGACAGACCTGTTTGTCTAGTTTTTTTTTTACGTAAGATAATTGACTCCAATTCCACAGTGTATTTGCATCTCTCACATAGGGTGTTAGTTTGCTTTAGTAGTAAATGGTTGTCATTATACATGAAGCAATTGCTACATTGCCTCAAGATGCCCATATCAATGAAGTTGGCAGGAGAAATGATGAGGAACTGCCCATCCACTGTCTCAGGATTTTTCTGAATGTGGTATTTGGGAAGGAAGTGGGCTAGCTGGACTTGGTCACAAACAGAAAATGAAGCAGCAGTTCAATTAAATGCAGTTAATGAAGTGCAGTGCTGGCTTAAAAAAAAAACTGAAAAATAACTATATTTTGTCGGTGGATGTTTGTATTTCAGTGCTGATGCACTCTAGACCTATGTCTAAAGTTGCCAAACATTGAGTAGCTCTGGTAAACTGAGCACAAACCCACAAGGCTTGTATACAGGCAATTTTAAACAGTTTTAACACAACTACCATTGGGAAAGTCCCAAACTGAGCCTTTCTCCAGCAGTCTCTAACTCAGATGGGTCCTGAGCTACACACTTCTGCCCCAAGGGTGCAGAGAGGTGGTCTTAATGTAAGCTGGCTGGTCTGAGAGCACAGTGATATGAAGCAGACTACATTTAGCAGGTCTGAATCTAGCCTATGCTGGAACATATGAAGAACATAGTATAACTGTGCAAGTTGAACTTGCCAAAACAGTAGATGTTCAAATGATTACTGCTGCAGTAATCGCGCTCCATCCCTCCCCCCCGTTTGGGTTTTTTGTTTTTTTTTTTTTTTTGTATGCCAGGGTATACACATTTATTTATTTATTCCTAGAATTGTCCTTTCAGGGCTCAGCCTCCCTGTCTCTGTTGGCAGGAAAGCTCTGAAGAGCTTTGTGTCCAAATGTGCCTTTTGTCAGCTCAGTTTGAGCTATATGAGTGTTTTGGTGCATGTAAGGTGCCCTGAAGCTTTGGAAGTTGGCCAAGTTCATAGGTAGGTACTAGGCTATTGGCCCTAGGGCCTATTTAAGCCTAGCCAAACGGTACCCTGGCTTTCGCCACACAAGAAAATTATTTTCCTGTGCCCTTGTCGAGCAGAGCCGCAGAAGTGATCCCCGGGGTGAATTTCCTATCTCAAATCCAGTCATCAAGATTTTTCTTGAAGAGTGCTAATGAGGAGCTTTGTTTGATACAGGTAGGTAGTTTGTTCCAGAGTATGGGAAGTCTCTGGGACAGGAATCTATCCCTCCAGCATGTTCTGTTTATTGTGGCGACAAGGTTTAGGTCCCTAGAACGTGTAGCTCTGAGGGATTGGGATTTCTTTAAGTGGAACATGTCAAACAGCTCTGGGTTTGAAATAACTTTGTATGTTAGGCAGCGATCGCCTCTGAGTAGACGATATGCGATGGAGTAAAGCTGGTGTTTTTTGAGACAGTCTGCATAGGACATCTGTTTGAGGCCGGTTATCCTCTTTGTGAGGTATTTCTGTGGCCTTTCCAGTTGTAGGTGTCCTGTGAGGTACATACCAAAATGGGCATTGTACTCTATAATGGGTCTAATGAGTGACAAGTAGAGGGGAACAATGACCTCTTTTTTTCCTGGATGAGAAACCTTTTGTGATGAGGTGTGTCACATAGAAGCATTTTTTGACTACTGTGACGATGTGATTATCAAAGGAGAGACTACTGTCCACCTGTGTCCCAAGGTCTCTTATCACACTTTCGATGTTAAGTACACTACCGCCTATGTGGTAGTTCATGGGTACAGAGTTTTTACCAAAAGGGATGACGGTGCACTTTTTGCCATTGAGCTTGAGGCCATGACTTTGACACCAGGCATCTGTCTTAGTGAGGCCCTTTTGTAGGATAATTCACATCATTAGGAATTTTGATTATGGCTCGTAGTTTGCAGTCATCTGTGTTAGTCTGTACTTCAGAGAAGTAGATACCAAGCAGGAGATGACCCAGGACTGAACCCTGTGGTACTCCACTTGTTACTGGTCTGAATTTGGATTTGGAGTCTGCTACTTTCACAGTGTGGGTTCTGTCAGTGAGCCAGTTGGCAACCCATCTTGTGACATAAGGATTTATACCTAGTTTAGTGAGTTTATCTATAATTCCAGAGTGGGGGATGGTGTCGAAAGCCTGGCGAGATCTAGATAGGCTGTGTGAACCACCTTACCCACATCTATGGCTTTGGTGACTGCTTTAAAGAAGTCGTGTCAGGTTTAGGAGACATGATCTGCCTTTTACAAACCCGAACTGGGTAGGGTCCAGAGTTTGGAGATTACCAATGTCATTGTTTATATGTTCCATGATGATACGTTCCATAGCCTTGCAGACCAGGCTCGTCAGGCTAATGGGGCGGAGTTCCCAGGGACCACGGTGGCTCCCCCTTTGTGGAGTGGGATTAACCGTTGCTGTGTGCCATTCAGTGGGCACAAAGCCTGAGGTGAGGTTATGACTGAACATGGTACTTAGGTGGGGTGTCAGTTCGTGTAGAACGAAACCTGGGATGTTGTCAGGTCCCATGTATGCTGTGTTCTTGGCTTTGGAGAGTGTGTTTTTTGGGTCTAGTTCACGTTGTCTTAAGCCGACAATATCGAAATCTATATTGTCGGCACACCAATGTCAAAAGTTCAGAACATCACGCAGGTAAACTGAAATCTCTGTAAGGGGGAGATTTCCATTTACCTCAATGTAGTTGCGGTCTCGGAGTTGGTATATTTAAGTAGTGGGGGAATGGGGGCACTGCCCTCCTTGTGGGGGGTGCAGGGGGGGGCTTGCCCCCCGCCTACGCTAGTTAGTTTTTTATTGATTTATGTTTTTTTATTCTATATTTTACTACTTCGATCAATAAAGTTCAATCTTTATTTATTTGATGTAGTAAAATTTCGATAACGTGATATAGACGCTGTTTTTTTACCTGTGCAGCATGATTACAGGAATTTTGTATTCTTCCTGTATCGAGATGGGCCTTTTAGGGGATGAGAAGGGGGTAAAGTTAGCACTGAACCTATCTGCCAGGATGTTGGCAATATCAGTTGGTTCTGTATATTTAGTGCCATTGTGCTGTAACTCAGAGCAGATCTGAGTGTTGCCATTGAAATTTTTGACATAGCTATAGAATGCTTTGTTGTTGTCTTTATAATCAGTGGCGATTTTGTTTTCGTAACAAGCTTTGGAGGATTTTATGAGGCATCTCAGCTTCTTACTGAGGCAACCAGGGAGTTCCTAATCCCCACTGCTCTGTCAGTAGAACTAATTTCTTCCAATTCATCCAAGTTTTTTTCCAACCCAAAGAAAACCCTGTACTCCTCCTGCAACCTGTCCAGCAATATATATTTTTGGTTGATTTTAAAAAAAAGCTTTTCCCAAATAAAAAAAAAAAAATCAAAGTGGGGATTAGGAATCCCAAATCTCCAAGAATGTCACAGGACCGCACTGTATATGTAGCACACTCAAAGCAATATAATACCAAATAGAAACTTTTGATGTAGACTCAAGATGAATGTAATCTAGAATCTTTGAGCTCAGATGGAGTACTGAAAGAAAAAAAAAACATTGATATGCATATGTAATTTAACTAATTTAATGAAAAAACAGCTAAAGCCATGGAGAATTGAAGTACTTCCAATAGTATTCTCTGAACCTGTCGGACAGGAGGATGAGGTTAGTAAGGGGTGGTTTAGAAAAGCTCAAGAGCCAAGATTCTGATATCAGTTGAAAGAAGGGAGTGTAATTATTATGTTGGAAGAGGCAAAGGAAAATACTGGATTACAGAAGGAAGATTTTCTTTGCTTCTAGGGATAATGTAAAGATCTGATGTCAGTTTTCATTCTGTCCTCAACTGATGGGTTTGGATCCAATGCTCCGATCTGACTCTGCCATTACTAAAGCTTGTGGTAACCAAAAAGCTCTCAGGATCCTCCCTTTGTCCATATGCACCCAACCCTAAACTACTTCAGATCTTGTTTGCCGATTTCCATGAAAGATGTGGTTGACCTTGCTCTTGAGCTTTTCAGATAAGTGATAATTATCTTCTAAACATGTATATTTTCGATTTCTTGTTCATCTTGTCCCTTACCTTCATACAACATCATATATTTGGTTTCATAGCTGATAATTTTACTTTCTCTTTATTTGTGTACTGTGTGTACTACTTCAATTACTATTGTTAGTAATTCCCTTTCTACACTTAATGTAGCCTTTTATTACCATTATTGGTAGTTTTCTTCCTGCTTTTTTTTCTAAAGAAAAAAAAACTTGCTGTTACTGAAATTTTATTTGTGGTGTAGTTGCTAGTAGTATGGTGGACAAAGGCCCCACTGTGTTTAAAACGTGTGTTAAGTGTGGGCACAAACTACCAATGTCAGATGCCATCACTGTGTTTACTACCTTGGTCCTTCACATCTTCAAGAAGATTGTTCCATCTGCCATGGCTTCAGTCCTAGGTCTTCAGTAGAAGGAAACAAACATATTGAAAGGCTTACTACCATCTACTTTTGGAGAGGCAATATCTGGGGCTTAATCTCCCAAAAGTAGAGAGTTGAAGCCTTCATCTCCAAAACCATCCATCTCTTCTGCTCTGGTTTCAGAGCTGTCTAGGAAAAGGCCTAGGACAGATCTGATGTATCCAAAAGTTACTCACCCTTGGATCCGAAGAAGAAATTGACAGACCCAACTACCTCGGATCCGACAAAGAAGCTGTCCTATCACACTGCATCAAGCCTTGTATCTCTTCCCAGAAAAAGATGCTCACCGTTCTTGGAGCGTCACTGATCCAGGTTCTCCTGTATAGTTTTTGACTTGGTCTTCCAGAAGTTTGATGGAAGAGGATGTGGAAAGAGTGGTGCAGAAGATCCTTTCAGCGCAGGTTCAGATGGGTGTCTTATCGGCTCCTATCCCTTCAGGTCAAGAGGTCTGTCCTTTGAATACACCCGCACTGTACATTCCTCCTATGATTCCTTCAACTGCTTTAGAGTCCCTGGATCCAAGCCATCTGGCTCCATCTGGATTGGATATGAAGGCAACTATATCTTTGGATCTGAAGTGTACTCTGAATGCTCCAGTTCAGTCTGATCCAGAGAGCTTTCAGAGCCAAAGCTTCCCCATCAGATCTGATGTGTTGGAGTCTACTCTGAAGTTATTAGAGCCATCTCTGTGCTTTGGAGCTTGGCACTGGATAGCTCAGCTCTGGCTTTGTTCTCTGGGGGATTGCTTTTGGAGCAGGGGGAGGATAGTGGTCCAGAAGCTTGTCTTTTGGGAGAAGAGGTCCTCTCTTTCTCTGGGGTTATCAGCCTTCGAGGTTGTGAAGAATGTGTTTTCTGCTCTGGCAGAACAGACGGATCTACCCCCCCCCTGGATCTTCAACCTTCTACCTTGATATGTCTGTGCTTGGACCCTCATCACTCTTTACCACAGGGACTGAGAGTCAGAGACCCCAGACTTCCCAGCAGGGTATTAGTTTTTACTGATGCTTTCCAGAGCATCCCACTGAGGAGATCCTAGGAAGAAAAATTGCAAGAAGAAGGGCTGAGTCTGTCATGCAGGATACAAACTTTGAAGTTGAGGGGTCCCCACGATCACCTCCTGAAGATGTCGCATTTGGAAACATCCTTGAGATCCTAAAATAGAGAGGTGGTTGAATGCCCAGCAACTCTTCATCCGAGGAATCGGTATTCCTTGAGGCTTTTATTACTGACCCGTCTGCTTCCTGGGTTACTCTACCTGCCAAAGAGCTTATTGAGTTGGTCTCTTGGGAGTGGAAAGAACCTGAAACAGTTGAACCCACATCCAGAAGACTGTATAAGATTGACACCACCTTTGGGGAAGGGGCTTTGGGCTAAAGGGGGTGCCTGTTAATACCATGGTCATGGTGGCGGCCACCAAAAAGGAACTTGCTAAAGAGAGTTCCACTGTTCATCACCCTAACAGGGAGTCTAGGGTGATGGACAGGTTTGAGAAGCATGTCTATGCTTCAGTGACCTTCACCCTAAGGTTGCTGAAATATTTGACACATTTTACAAGGTTTGCAGAGGGATTTGATTAAGGAACTGTCAAATACTGTCTCAGGATCCATTTCTGCCAAGGTCTAATCAACGGTGACTTCAGTTGGCTACGCTACAATTTATTTTGCATGTAGCTGAAGTAACTTCAAGGGCAGTGGGTTCAGGCATTTCCATCAGGAGACATGCCTGAATGTGCGTATGTGATTTTGCGGAGCCCTTCGTCATTGTTCATCAGTGTTGCCTTTGATGGCAGTTCCTTGTTCAGCCACTCAGTGAACAAAACTTTATCCAGATGTCAGAAGAATGTAAAGACCCTGTCTGCAGTTGGGCATATATTTTTCGATGACTCAGATCATTTTCAAGGAATCAACGAGGTGGTAGAAAGATGTGGATTAAGAAATCCCATGGTCCGTTGCAGGGCACACATGAAGAAACTTCCCCCAGGGGTGGAGGAGAGGATTCAATGGTCAACGCCAGCCCCACAGCAGAGGAGACCTGCAAAACCATGTGTCCAGAGATTCTTCCTGGGATAGACCCTACAAGCACTCCTGAAAGGAGACCCGATTGCTTACCTCTGGAGGCAATCTGGGGGTCGATTATCCCTGCAACAGTGAGCCTGGTTAGACATAACAAAAGATACTTGCATGCAGAGGATTATTTCCAGAGGTTATTTAATACCCTTTTCCTTTCCACCTACAATCTCAAGGAAAATCCCCAGCATTCCACCCATTTACAGGGAAGAAGCAGCAATTCAAATACAGAAAATGTTAGAAAAGAGTCATCCAAGAGGTCCCACCAGACCAGATAGAATCCGGAACTTACTAAATGTTCTTTTTAGTGCCAAAGTAAATGGGGCACTGGAGACCAATTTTGGATCTCAGCAACTTGTGCTTGATAGACCTTCAGGATGCGTACTATCACATAAAGATGAACAGATGATCCAGAAGGTACTTGCTTCCGGCTGGGAGCCAGTCACTACCAGTTCAGAGTTCTGCCATTTGGTCTCACCGCAGCCCCCAGAGTGTTACCGAATACATGGTAGTTGTTGCAGCTCACTTGAGACTGCAGGGATTCCAGATGTTACCATATCTAGGCGACTGGCTCATTACCGTCCTGACCAGGCATCCATTGATAAGGTCAAGAAATCAGGTTCTCCAGACTTGTTCTTATCTGGGAGTAACCACAAACTACTACAAGTCTCGATTGGAGCCAACTTAAGTTTGTAATTTATAGGATCAATTTTCAACACTAATTTGTTTGCCTTCAACGAAGGCAGTTCCAGCGAATGCAAAAAAAAAAAAAAAAAAAAAAAAAAAGGCAGTTCGCTGAAATCACCTTCAGCAAACATTATAATTTGTTTTTTTTTTTCAGGGGACTAAGCCTCCTTAGACCCTCTCCCATGTGGAGGTATACATACCACACCCCGTGGAATTGTATATAGCAACTCTGAGTTCACACAACAGTAGAGAAAAGGCCGTCTCCACCATCAATGAAAGTGGTTTTGGCAAACTTTTTTTTTGTTGTTCTTTTTTGCATTCGTTGAAACTACCTTCAGCTTCTTGACATGCTCTTGAAGTCTCTGTGCATTACGTCAAGCACCATTCTACTGGAAGACTTTGATTACTCCCTCCATTAACTGAGAATTGTACATTGTCAGATATGTTTGCACAGAAACTTCTGGTCTTCATCAGTACAACATCTCTGGACCATTTAATCTGGACCCCAACCAGAGTTAATAAAATCCTTGACTTGGTCCTTACCAAGATGGAGCAGCTTTGCTCCCCACCAGCTGTGACTTCCTCTGTTGTCTAATCAGACCAGGAATCACACTGCCAATATGTCAATGTTCAGAGAATATGCCAAGGGTAATCTACTAAAACTGAGCGACTCCATTGCTTATGCAGAATCCTTTACCACCAAATTCTGTGCCCATGTAAATAGCTGCATAGATGCATCTGTCCCCCACAGAAGTAAATACACCACCAAATTAAAAAAAAAAATGTGGTGGAACTCTATTAAGAACGGTCTTGAAGAAGAAAACTTGTTACATGCAAAAGTAGCGCTCCTGCTAAACTTAAGTTACTCCATACCCTGATCAAATTAAGCAAAGCCAGATATGAAGTTAAAATAGCCATGTGGGGTGAAGGATGACAATAATGCCTTCTTTATTTTAGAAATATCAGCAAAAGTTCCCAGCACTGCGCAGAGATAATGGTAAAGGATATTCAAACCTAGAGGACATAGCCAGTAAATTAGCAGACAAATTTATTTTAAGTTTCACCCCACTCCCTTCACATATTCCCAGATCACATACCTGCATCTGCACCCTAAAGCCCCAAGAGAAGTCCTCAAGTGAATATCCAAAGTCAAGAACATTACTTCTCTGGAGCTGAATAATGTACCAGGCTGTCTTCTGGTTAGCCTGAAACATGACTTTAGACATACTGCAGAGGTTTTCCAGTATCAGCCTCCAAACGTGCTCATGCCAGATGAATGGAGAATAGCAGTAGTCATCACATTCCACAAAAGTGGGATGCCAACTGAACCAAGTAATTGCAGACTCAGAAGCCTGACCATCATCTATAAGGCTTATGGAAAGGATCACTATATATTTGATAAATAAGGTCATAAGTAAACTACAGACTCTCGCACCAAGCTGGTTCAGATTCATTAAGAGAAAATCCTGCCTACTTAACCTGGTCGACTTCGTTGAGAGGGTTACTGAAGCAATAGATGAGGGCAAATCAGTGTACACTGTATGACTAGACCTTGCAAAAGCATTTGACATCATCCCACACTTTGGTATCTGTAACTCTCCCAGCTAAATGTAAATCCCTGTGTAACTTGTTGGATAACAAATTGGCTGTTTGGATAGGAAATTAAGTTAGACTGTACAGCCTCTTAAAGATCCATCACTAGTGGTGTACTCCAGTTTTCAATCCTTGAGCCACTCCGCTTTGACATTTATCTCTTAGAAGTCAAAGCAAATGTAGATTTATGGCTGACCTGGTTTGCAGATGACTGTAAAATGAGTGCCATCAAAAACTTCCTAGTGGATACCAGAATCCTCCAATAAGGCCTTTAAACCAATAGCTGGTGTCAAAACCATGGACTAAAACTAAATGCCTAGAAATGGATAATTGCATCCTTCAACGAGCATGACTACCCTTGTAACGGTCACACTGACAATACATCCGTGAAAGCTGAACTTTTAGTCGAGGATTTAGGAACTTATGTCAGCAATGAAGTGTTCTTTGATCACCATGTATCTGCTATTAAGGAAGTCTTTCTTTGCACAACTTGTATCTAAAAGTTTGTTTTTCATGTCCGGGGATGTAATTATTCCACTGCACTCTGTTCTTTTGTGGCAGATTGAATGTAATGCCCCATTTGGTGTGTACTGCCCAAATATCTGTCATAATTGGACAAATTACAATGCTTTCTCACTATAAAAATCATAAAAACAATATAGATTGTCTTAGAGATTTGTCCCGCTACTCCGTATAGTACAGTCTAAAATATGACCTCTACCTCGTGTATAGAGCGTTAAAAGATCATGTCTCGTCAGACATATTACACAGTTTCAAGTCCAATAGTAGTTTGAATTCCCTCTCAAGAGATTTCATTCTCTTGCTACATAGAGAATTTTGTAGGTTCCATAGAATAGAATACCTGTTCTATGAAACCATATTCCACTCTACATAAAGACAAGTACTTCTCTTACTCTATTTAAATGTAATTTGAATGAATGGATGGGAAATTGCAAATTCACCCCTGGTTTAGCACACGTCTCTCATGGATAGGGGCAACAAATGAATGTCCCAACATTTCCTTCTGCCTGCCTCTGGGTTATTCATATACAAAATATAAGGAATAAAAATTACCATGAAATGCAAGGTTTAGGCATCTTAAGATCTTCAAAGATCCAGTAGCCTAGTAAGTACCTATGAGTAAATTAAAGGGAATGTAGAGATGGAGAGAGATTTGCCACCAGTCTTCCTCACAAGACCCACCATTGTCGTAGCTTAAAGCATAAAACTGGGTTTATCTACACAACTACCCAACATATTCACCACTAACTATAGCAGACAAACTCATTCATCATCCAGATGAATGCCCTGCACTGAAAAACATGATTGCCCTACTGTCCAGCAAGGGACCTCCATTCTAGTAACAAATTCTTACTACTCACTAATAAGTCAAATAATGTTGAAGAAGGCTAGCTGTACTTCCCATTATGTTGCTGAACTCTGGAAAAGAATCCCCACACAAATAAAACTTTCCGACAAACTCAGTAGTTTCAAACCACTGCTTAAACAACATCTTAAACGATCCTTATCCTGCAGATGCCCATCACCAGGTTAAGATTTTGTGCTCATGGTATGGTACTCCCCAAATACTGTCTTTAAACAGAGTACTCTGAACCTCTCATTGAAATGGCAAAACAGTTTTTGTACAGAACTGCTGCCTGTACAATCCACTTAGTTACATGTGATCTTTCTCTGTAGTAACTTCTGTCTCTGTAAAATCTTAGAATGTATAAATGTAACTACTGTGTTGAACTGGAACCAAGTAGTAATGCAGTGTAAACAAATGGAACTTATTTTTTCCCTGGGCCTCCGCTGAAGATGGGTATTACCTGGTTGGATTTTCCCAGTAAACAAAGACAAGTCCAGAATTAGTGAAAAAACTTATTGAGCCCTGAACATGTGGGGTACAACATAAAAGATGCACTCAAATGAGAAATTCAAAAATAAACCAGACTAGTGGTCTACTACAATAAGTAAAATATACAACAAAAGAAAAAAAAATCCTTAAATATTTTAAGAGCATGTCTCCTGCAAACCAGCTCCATTGACAGAGGGATAAAACACTGACTTTGACCTAGGTGACCAGAATTTATCTAGTGGCTTTGGTGCTTAGGGTAGCTGATGTGGGAGAGGAGAGGAATGACAAGGTGTACAACTGCTTGCATTTCTTGGGGAGGAGGGGAGAGGTGAGTGAAGACCAAGGATCATCTTGTCTACAAGTGAGCAGGGCCAACTGATCACATCATGTGATGGTGCATGATGCATCATAATGCCATTCTACACACCAACCCCTTAGATACAAACAAGCAGGACTAAATGGGAAAAAATCTACCCCTGATAACTGCCTTAATGACAGCTCCTCTGTCAGCCGTCTCCTCACTGATAGGTGTAAATGAGCCAGTTGACCAAGAGAGAGTCTGGTATTCAATAGACAGTGGGAGTAATTGGTAGCAAAAAGAATATGACCACTGCATATATTTTTGTCAGTAACTTGGCCATGCTTTTACACTGTTGCTAAGCATTAATGTTTTGACTGTGATATTGGAAGCCAAACCTCCTTTGATGTTTGACTCTTCAGGATTGTACCTTTGGCACCCCCTGCATTTAGGTCTTTTGGCAATATCCTTACAGGTGAATTTATTGTGGTTTTAAATGCTTCACAGCCGTTACTTAGTGCAGAAGCTGTCACTTCATCATAAATATGTTGCCACCATATCTGCTGATCTACAAAATCATTCCCTGCAATAGATGTGTATGTGTATTAAAATGTATTATTTAAGTAGGTAAATCCATTGCTGATATTCCACCCTATTAAATGTGAGAGGTGAGAAATGGGCTTTTAAATCAAAAACTCCATGGGGCAGGGGGGTTCTTTATCAACTTCTACCCTTAATTATTATTAAACTGCTAGATTTCATGGTCAGTATGTCCTTTGCATTTAAGGCAGGAAGGTGCATCATGTATTTCATTTGTGCTTACTCAATACATGTTTTTTTTTTTTTTGATGGGGGTGTAACTAGAAAATGCAAGAACTAGATGTGCTTTCTTAGCCCTGGTATATGATGCCATTGGAGACCAGAAATATCAAGAACTGCTCTAGCACACAAGTACTAGATGAGTTTAAAAAAAAGACAGTAGTTACCCACTGCAGACATAGTTCTTTCAGACATGGTGAGTATGTTATTTCCAAATGATAATGTGCGGTGAAGCTGGATTGCATTTCTGGACATTGATGCCTTCTATCACTTCACTTTTTGGAGTCCTCACCAAAAGTATTAATTTTGTTTAGAGCAGGTGCTAATTTTTTGAACACAGTGCTGCTGAGTAGTTTCTTTGAAACGTAGAATCTTTACTGAGGCAGTAGCCTTTATAGCAGAGATCTTTCACCTTAAAGGCATTCCTCTTGCTTCCCTACATGGATGGCTGGCTCCCAGTTGTCTCTTCAAGGGATTACCAGGTAGAGTGACTCTTGCTTAGGTTCTTCTTTGGTTGCAGGCCAAAGTTGTTGCTATAACAGATAGAAGTCCTTTAAGGTCATAGGTCAAATCGTTCTCTTCACAGGGGTGAATTTTTATACTCGGAAGTGCCAATCATTGTTGCTTGAAAGGAGGGCTCAAGAGGTTTGTAGTCTTGGCTTTTTAGATTGGGTTATATGGCGTTGTCAGCTAGAACCCTTGTTGCAAGTCTTGGACTCTGTGACAGCCACTACCTTCACTGTTCCTTTGTCCATCTTTAGATAAAGGTGTTTCATTAGTTGGTAAGGTGTTTGACTGTACTTTTGTCCTCATAGAGCTTATGTTAGTGTCTGACCCTTGCCTCCTGGCTCGAATGGTAAACTTGCCGATCAGTCTTTATGCTGTGTTACCATTATTTATATTTCACTAATGGGTTTGAGTGGACATTTAGGTTACCCTGTTTTTAGGGCTTTATGGAGGGCCCCAAGAAGATGGGCTGTACTTAATGAGCTAAGAGCAGTGTTTCTCACCTTTTTTAAGCTGTTGCAGGGGAGAGCTGTAGGAAAAGACTGTCATATTGTCAGACAGCCAAATTATGGAGTGGCACTTGAATAAGTGTTTAGAGGAGCAGGCGTTCATACCATTTTTACAGGAGTAAATGAGTGTATGTCACTGGCTCATAGACTGGGGTTTATCTCCTTCACATCTATTCACAACCTACAGAAATTAATGTGGTGGTAGTCACAGTTCAAGATGTTCACCATTATATCACTGTTGCAGTCCCTATTTGGGACATAACCTGCCAAGGTTATCTGACATCCAGCTGCTTTACTTAAGCATTGGGTGCCTTACTCATGCACTGTATGTCCTCTGACAAACACAGAGAAGCTTGTATAAGGAAGACCTACAGGAGCAAAAATTCAGAATTCTAGCCAGACGTGTTTTGCCATCTAAGTATCTTCAGTGTTAGTGGTCAGCTTTGCATGTAAAGTTTTTGGGGCAGATAAATACCCAGTTGGGTATTTCCTTTTTTTCTGTGAAGTCATATTTACATATGGTGTATGTCATCAAAAGCTGCAGCCAAAGGGACAGGAGTACCAGGGTCAGACAATGTAATTTTTCCTGAATTTGTCAAGGTTCAGATTATAAATATCCCTTTGGAGAAACATTTACTTTTTGGGAATTCCTTGACGGAGTTAGGTTCTTAGTGGAAAGAGGATAATTAATACAGGAGTCTTACAATTTTCTCCCCTGTCCATAGACACTCCTGTTTATAGGATGTTGAATGCTAGCTGCTGGTCTGTCCACCAGCTGGGTGTCATTCAGTTCCAACCCTTACTCTTTACTTAAAGTGGTCTCAGAGCCACTCCTTAGTCTGTACAGCTCACTATTTTCTATCCAAGGAAAACTCTGGATCTGATGTCAATCTTCATTTATCCTTGACCTTTGGGTTATGGTTCCGATCCTCTGAACCAGCTCGAATGTTACATAGCTCGCATCAGCTAAAAACTCTGAGCTAACACTCTACTCACAATACCCCTCTCTATATTACGCTACATCCCATTTGCTGCTGTTGTCGCAAGACGCGTCGGCCATTTTCTTTCACAGCCAAGTAAAAATTTATTTTGTTATTGACAGCTAATCTTGCCTTTTTCTATATTTAGATATATGTATTTGTATTTTCTTTATCTGTACCCTCTTTCTGGTCGTGTGAGTGCTTCTCTTTCCCTAACTTATGGTATTCTGTCTTTACCATTGTTGGTAGTTGCCCTCCCACTCTTTCTCTGCCTCTTTGAGTAGCTCTCTCTTACCATAGTTGGTAATATCTTTCCTACCCTTTAGGTGACCTTAATTTACCATTGTTGTTTTTTTTCCTTCTGTCTCTGGTGTGTGTGTGTGTGTGTGTGTGTGTGTGTGTGTGTGTGTGTGTGTGTGTGTGTGTGTGTGTGTGTTTCCATTTGTTGACCACTACTTTCCCTTTTGCATCTGTCAACATGGCTGAAAAGTCAAAAGCCACTAAGGGTGTTACAGTGCCAAGGTTGTGGACGGAAGATGTCCAACTCCGATAAGCGCTCTTCCTGTGTATATTGTTTGTGTCCAGCTCATCTGGACAAGGAGTGTATGCCAGGTCTTCAGTAACTGGGCCTTGGTTGAACGTAGGAATAAAATAATATTAAAAGGGCTAATTCAGCCTTCTTTTGAGGAAGCTTTGTCCAAGGCTGATACATCACCCTCTAAATCGGACTTTGGAACCAAGAAAAGTTACTCTGTGCCAACTTCTCCTTCGGTACTGGTGGCAAAAAAGCATAAGCCTTCCGCTTCTTCCACCTCTATGGAACCAAACACCCCCCTCAGTACAGCCTGCTATGGCACCACAAACCTCGGTGCCAGTCTCTCTGGTACAGACTTCTTCAGTTTCCTGGTAGATGCCGACACCTCCTTCTGCACCACAGCAGACAATTGGAACCCCCATCGGTGCCGAAATCAGGAATAATTTTCACATCTAAGATAAGGTATTCACCCTTTATTGACCCCATTGTGGGGGCAGCTTCCCAGTCCTGTGCTCAAAAGCCCAGAATACCATTCTGGATCATCTGTGTGTTCCTTCAGGAGTCTTACCAAAGTAGACGGGTTGAGGTTGATGGATCAGCTCCTAGTGGCCAGGGGGTCTTTGTCTACTCCCAGACCCCTTTTCCTTCTAGAGTTGTCACTTTTTCTCTTGGGACTCCACCAAATCTTCTTCCTCTAACCTCCTCAGAGGGCTTAGAACTTCCCACTCTAGCCCCTCTGGTTCCACCTGCTCTGGTGCTGATAGCCTTCCCCCCTTCGGTTCCAGGATCTGCCCTGTCTTTTTCGGTTCCTTCGAAACCGGTGGACTCCCGGGGCTGTGGCTCAGCTGTCTAGTCCAAGAGTTTTGGATTGGTTCCAGCTTTTTATTCAGACTTGCCCTTGACTCTGGGAACCTCAGGAGCTGTGGGTTCTTCCCCGGCTCCTGCTTCAGAGGTGGGTGTCTCGGAGCAGGGTGTAACCTTGGTTCTGAGGTTGTCTTCTCAGTTCTGGGCTCCCATCCCTCTTCGGGGGGGGGGGAGGCTGCCTTCCAGGTAATGGAGAGGGCATTGGCCTCTGCAGGCTGTCAGCTGGTCCCTTCTGTGTCAGAGTTTTACCCCAAGACTCCTTCATAACCAGAGCTGTCACTAATCTCCACACCCGGACAGCAGGCACCTAGGCTGCAAGATTCCCTGCAAAGGGCCCTCTTTTTCCAAGTCCTCCTCAGAGTTTCCCACTGAGGAGTCACCCCAGAAGAAGACGTATAAGAACAAACGCACTTAGATTTCCCTGAGGAATCGGTCACGGAAGACATGGACGTCAGTGATGGTGAGGGTTCCCCCTGGTCACCCCTGGAAGATGTCTCCTTTGGAGACATCCTAGAGGTTCTGAAACAGAGCGGTAACTGGAAGCCCATAGACCCTAACTCTGAGGAGTTGGTATACTTGCAAGCCTTTGGTGCTTGCCCATCTACTACTTGAGTGATCCTTTCTGCTGACTATCATATTAAATTGATTGAGCAACCGGCATGGACTGCTCCTTATTCCATAGAACCAATTCCCTGGAGACCTCACAAAATGCTATCTGCTCCAAAGGACCACCAGCTTTGGGCAAAGGAGTTAGCATTAGATGCTATGGTGATGGTGGCGGCCACCAAAAAGGACCTAGTTGAGAGTTTCTGTGTTCATCCCCCTAATCCGAGGGTAATGGACAATGAACAGATTCAGAAAGCAGGTGTACACTTCAACCTTCACGTCAAGGTCTATGAATTTTATGGCACACTTCACTAGGCTGCAGAGGGGACCTGCTCAAGGAGCTTATCAGATATCCTAGCAGGAGCCGTGTCTGAAGAGGTCCGGGATAAAGTGGCCTCCCAGCTAGCCACCCTGGATCAATTTCCAACTCATCCACGAGGCTCATTGCACATGCAGCTGAAGGGGTAACCAGGGCAGCCAATTCAGGCGTTGCCATAAGGTGACACTCCTGGATGCGCTTGTGTGAGTTTGTGGAGCTATTCAAGTCTTCTTCATCAATGTTCCTTTTGGCAGATCATCTTTATTTGGCCCCAAAGTCAAAGAAACTCTAGCCAGGTGTGAGAATAATGGAAAGACCCTATCTGCAGTGGGCATACATTTTTCTGCTCTCCAGTGGTCCTACTCTAAGAATCAGAGGAGCGAGCGGCAAGATGTGGTTCAAAAAATCCCAAGGGCCTTTTCAGGACACATGGTGGAGGCTCCGCTCAGGACTGAGCGGGACCTCTAATGGAAGATGCCGACCCAGAGGCAGAGATGGCCCACAAAATCAGGGGTCTAAAGATTCTTTGTGGACAAATCCTATTAGTGTTCCTGAAAGGAGGCACACTTGCTCACCTCTGAAAGCAGTCAGGGGAAGATTTTTCACTGCAGTCTAGAGCCTGGCGAGAAATAACTTCAGAGGCTTGGGTGCAGAGGATAATTGCCAGAGGTTACTGTATCCCCTTCACTCTTTTTCCAAGATCAAAAGGAAGCCTCCCTAAAGTTCCACCTAATCAGAGGGACCAAGCAGCCGTAGAGATTCAAAAACTACTAGGAAAGAGAGTCATCCAAGAAGTCCCACCAGACCAGATAGGATCCGGCTTTTACTCCAGGTTCTTTTTGGTACAAAAGAAGACAGGGGACTTGAGACCAATTTTGGATCTCAGCCTTCTGAAAAAGTTCAGCAACAAAATTCCAGATGGCCACTGTTCAGTCTATACTTCCCTTTCTAGAGGAAAACATTTGGATGTGCTGTATGGTCCTTCAAGATGCATATTACCACATAAAAATGGACAAATGCTCCAGAAGGTTCCTCTGCTTTCAGCTTGGAGACAGTCATTTTCAGTTAAGAGTGCTGCCCTTTCATTTCACCACAGCCCCCAGGGTGTTTACCAAGTGTCTGGCAGCAGTAACAGCTCACTTGAGACTGCACGGATTCCGGGTGTTTCCTTATCTAGATGACTGACTCATCACTGCTCCCACCAGGCATCTACTGCTTCAAGCAACAGACTTCATTTTGCACCTGTTCACTCATCTGGGCATTACAGTGAATTAATCAAAATCTCAGCAAAGTTCCACTCCAGATGTAGAGTTCAAAGAAGCTCAACTGAATGCCATCTCTTGTGTAGCTTCCCTTCCTCTTCACATGCTGCAGAAGATAAAATCCCAAGAACAAGCCATTCTCTCCAAAGACAGGGCTCCTGCAGTTCTGGACCTCCAAGCTTTAGGGTCCATGACAGTGACTATTACCGTGATTCTACTAGCAAGATTCCACATGCGGCTGCTACTGTGGCTTCTAGCATCCCAATGGTCCATCCTAACCCATCTAGTGATATACCCAGTTATCACCAATCACTGCAAGAAGGACTTGGTGGATAGAATCTGAGGAAATTCTTTGGGACCGTCCCTTCATTCCCCCTCATCTCAAGGCCATAGTGAACACGGACACCTCCCAAATGGGGTGGGGGGCATTATCTGGGAAAAACAGCCCAAGGCACTATGTTCCTGAAAAAGGCCAACCTGCATAACAATGTCCTGGATTTGAGGGCAGTGCTCTTAGTGTTGCAAGCCTTTCAGTCTGCCCTCCTCCTAGGAACGATTGCAATCCAATCAGACAACACAGCAGTGGTTTGGTACATCAACAAACAGGGTGGAACAAAGTCTTATCCCCTGTAACAGGAAGCTGTGAGTGTGGCAATGGACAATATCCTCAACTGCTTTCCAATTGCAATGCACATCCCGGGGAGTTCAAATGTGATAGTGGACAAACTGAGTAGATGTATTGTACTGCCTCACAAATGGTCTCTCAATTCCAGAGTGGTGAAGGAGATTTTCTGTTGTTGGGGCCAGCCTTGCTGTGACCTCTTTGCATCACCCCCAAAACAAGTGCAGCAGCTATTTTGACCTAATTTTCCCTCAGGGGGAGTCCCCGAGAGATGCCCTCCTTCTCGATTGGCCCTCTGGTCTACTGTATTGCCCCCCCCCCCCCGATTCATCTATTCTTGAAGAAATCCAGCAGGTTGAGAAGCAAAGTGCCCTTCTGGCCTTGACAAGTCTGGTTCCCCTTTCTGTAGCCTCAACAAATTCACTGTCCATGGATTCTGGACCCAGTTTCGGATCCGTCTCTCCCGCAGGGACTGGTACACCCCAACCTTCAAAACCTCAAGCTTACAGCTTGGGTCCTCCAATTCTGTTAGTCACCAGGCGGAAGAATTTGCCTTTGCCAGTTCAAAAAATTCTACTGACCTCCCATAGACCATCCACCAGGAAACTCTACCTAAGCAAGTGGAAGAGATTTTCGATCTAGGAGTGCGATAATGACATTAACCCCTTCTCTGCACCGGTTAAAAAAGTTTTGAAGTTTTTAGGCATACTTTTTGATCAAGGAACTTCTGCTTCCACAATTAAGGTCCAGTTAGCTGCCATTTCTAATTTCCACAATGGCTTCGAAGATCATTCACTAATTTCCCATAGATTATGGAAGTGTTCATAAAAGGGGCTTTGCGATTAAAACCTCCATTTAAAGACCCTCTAGTCCCTTGGGAGTTGACCTTGGTGTTGCAGTCTTTGGTGCTTCCCCTCTTTGAACCAGCAGCAACATATCACTTAAAGATGTTCTTCGTGTTTCACTGTTGCAGTCATTACATTTGGGTAATCTGCTGGCAGGTTGCCCTCAGTCGGCCTGAATAACAAAGTCTTGGGGGTCCTGCATTGGTTGCTGTCTCCTCTTCCATGACGTCAGGTCATCAGGGGTATAAAACATGCAGCCAGCACCATTTTATTCAGTCTTTCTTGCCGCACGGTGCCCGAAGCAGAGGCAGTTCGCAAGTGCCGGTCAGCCGACTCCTGAAATTTTCGAGTATTCGCGTTTCAGAACCAAAGTCTTCAAACTAAAGCTAAGTACCCCATTGGGGAAACTTTTTCTTGCTCCATACCGATGTCAGTAAAAGTTAATTGCATTACTTGTGGGAGGCAAGTACCTCATAAGGATTTTCATTTGTACTGCATTCCTTGCCTAGGCCCAGATCACAACGTGCCTTGCTGTCGGTTTTGTGCTAGATTTAACCAAAACACTATGAAGCATCGGTATATTTTTGCTTCTAAATATTTTGGTACAGGATTTAATTATCCTGAACTGTCATCAGTTAGTAATCCGACTACCAGAGTTCACAAAAAACACAAAGAAAAAGACAGACTGTTGAGGTCCAAAACCGACGACAAAGCTTCTCCTAAGCCAGACGCCGGTACTCAGTGAGGTACTTTCGCAGCCCCTGATACCTGCTACTTTTGAGTCGCAGGCCTCTACCAAGACCCATTCGGAGTTTGGTATGCCACGAGATTCTCAGAGTATTGAATCTGCAGATGTCTCTCCCTTGGATGGGTCTGGAGCTGCTGAGCAGACACCGGCTTCTGAGGGTGTTTTCAGGCCTCAACATTTTTATATTAAACCGACGCCAGCCTCAAAAACATCTTCTATGTCTAAAAAACCGATGCATGAGCAATGTGCTCAGGCCCATAAGCCTAAAAAAAACAGATGATCAAAATGGCTGAGGATCTAATTACCTTGATCAGGGGATCCCAACCCCCCTCCTGCTAAGAGGCCTAGGCAAGGCACTGATTATGAATCTTCAGATCAGGTTTCTATTTCTTCTGATCAGGAATTTTCTATTCCACTCTGAGGATTCTGATGTAGAGGAATCCATCCCATCTGCATCTCCTCCTGAGGATTACTCTTTTGGAGAGACTTTGCATACTTTAAAGGAACATTTTCACTGGGAGAGTCGGGACTTGTCTGAATCAAACAAGAGGCTTAGGGATTTCCTTCTTCCTCAGCATAGGCCTTTGGCAATACCTCCTGTATTAGACATTGATGATGTGGTTTTGGAATCAAGCATGGCTCCTGATTCCCTGTCTCCAGCTCCTAGTAAGCCAGACAGATATTACAGGGTTCCTGACTCCCACAAATTTTTATTCAAAAATCTTGCTGCTGATCCTGAGACTATTTCTCAGGGTCCCAAGGGTGTAAAGACCTCTACAACCAAAAATCCTACCCCCTCTGACAGAGATTCCAGGGCGCTGGACAGATGGGGAAAGAAGGTTTATACGTCTGCAGTCTTGGCAATCAGGGTCTGAAACTGCCAGTTTCATATGCTTAAATATCAACAGCATGTTATGGGCTTACTGAAACAGAAAATGATGATTTCTGATTGTGTGGAAAATAGAGTTACAGGAATTATTGCATTCAGCAGAACAGGTTGGAAAGCATACTTTGCAATGTGGTTTTGATTCCTTGGAGGCCTCTTGTAGTGCCGCCGTTACTGGATCTGTGATTAGAAGGCATGCCTGGCTCAAGGAGCAAAATCTACCTTATGTTAAAGCTAAATTGTTGGATGTCCCTTTGCAGCATGATACTTTGCTTGGTACTAAGACAGAAGAGGTTTAAAGAAAATAGAAGGCAAAGCTAAATCTATGCAAACTGTAAAAGATTTCTTGCAAGTGCAGCCACCCAGGTTCAGTAGATACTGGTCTACTAAAATTGGTCCTTTCCTGTGTCCAACAGAGCCACTCAAGGCAAATCCAGGTGCTCAAATGGCTCCAGATACCAATCACAGGGTTCTTACAGGTCAAAGCAATGGGGTGCCTCCACCTCCAAATCTGGAGGACACAAAGCCACAACCCTACAGTAAGCAGTCTCAATGACTTTCCTATACCATCACCAAGCACTTATCTTTTGGCAGCCCCCTTGGGGGGAAAACTAGCACTTCATGCTCAAAATTGGCAGTTAATTACCCAGGACAAGTGGGTATTAAACATAGTATCCCAGGGGTACAGATTTAATTTCCATACTTTGCCAATTCCAAACGGATGGCCAGATCTGCCACAAAACCAGTGGGCAGAGGCCCAGAAACAAGTCATGTCCCTCATGGATATGGGGGCTATTCAACTGGTACTAGAAAAGGAAAAAGGACAAGGTTTTTATTCAAGACATTTCCTAGTACCCAGAAAAGACGATTCATGGCGTCCAATACTGGACTTATCGATTTTGAACACGTTCCTGGACATTTCAAAATGCTGACTTTACAACAGCTACTGCCTATGTTAGGCAAGAATGCTTGGTTAGTAACTCGACTTAAGAGGCATACCTGCATATCCCAATAAGGGAATCATGCAGATGATACCTCTGCTTCAAAGCAGGATTTTTGCATTACCAATTCTCTGCACTGCCCTTCGGCTTATCTACTGCACCCAGGGTCTTTACAAAGTGCCTGGCACCAGTAATTACATTCTGCAGACAAAGAAGCATTCAAATTTATCCTCATCTGGACGACTGTCTCATTCAAGCAGAGGACAAGGACACTCTTCTTCAACATCTGGCGTTTGTAAAAAGGCTTCTAGCATGCCTAGGGTACACCATAAATGAAAATAAATCACAACTGGTACCCTCTCAAATAATTACATTCCTGGGTGCAAGCTTGAATACAACTGCCCAGATGGCCTACCTCACACCAGACAAACAAAGGCAACTGACAACATACTTCAAACAAATGGCAACAAAAACCCAGTTATCTGCAAGACAAATTCTGCAGGCTTTGGGGTTCATGGCATCCTGCCTTCTACTAATTTCATATGTGAGACTACATATGAGGAAACTTCAATGATACCTAAAAAGTTTATGGAGTCAGCATGCTCACAGTCTGGAAACTGATTCTTCTCATTCCCTGCCTACAACAGGAGTTTCTTTGGTGGGCGGAGACATGTCACCAAAACAAAGGGACTGTCATTACTCTACCCCCTGCCACCCAAACCCTAACTACAGATGCATCAGACTATGTTGGGGGGGCCCACCTGGCAGGGAGATGCATTCAGGGCAAATGGAGCCCAAACCAAATGCATCTGCATATCAACCAGAAAGAGATGCTAGCTGTTCAGAATGCTCTGACAGCCTTCCAAGACTTAACTTCATCCAGGACAGCTAATGATAAAGACAGACAACAGCACAGTTATGTGGTGCATAAAGAAGCACGGGGGTACACATTCCTACCCCCTTTGCAGACTAGCCATGGCCTTGTGGAACACAGCCTTGACTTACCAAATACATCTTCAAGCTCAGTTCCTGCCAGGAAAACAAAATACTCTGGCAGACGACCCAAGCAGAAATTGTATGGACCTGCATGAATGGAAACTGGATCCACAAATCTTCAGCATGTTAACACAGAAATGGGGGAGCCCAGACATAGATCTATTTGCCTCTCCCCAAAATTATCAGTTGGACAAATTCTGCACAAGAACTCATCACAAAAAAGCATGGAAAGTGGATGCTCTATCCTTCAGCTGGAAAAAACTATCAGTCTATGCCTTTCCCCCCTCTGCCTCTACTCTCCAAGGTCTTACTAAATGTCAGACAGGAAAAACCAAAAATGATCCTAGTTGCTCCGGACTGGCCTTGCCAGCACTGGTACCCACTTCTAAGGAATACGTCTCAACTTCCTCCATGGTACTTGCCTCAAATACCTCATCTACTGTCTCAGCAGAGCAATCAAAGTCTGCAAACTCAGCTCCAAACTCTGAATCTTGCAGTATGGTTGATCAATTAATTATTCAAGCAACACCTCTCAGTATATCTGTGATGGATGTCATTTTGGAAGCCAGAAGGCCTAGTATTAGAAAATCTTATGCTGATAAATGGAAGATTCTGTGCTTGGAACAAAGCACAAGGAACAGACACAGCAAAGCCCAATATTCCTCAGATTTTGCAATATTTGACTGAGATGCTTGACAAGGGCCAATCTTTTTCTTCAATAAAAATCCATGCCTCAGCCATCTCAGCTCATTACAACACATAGCCTCCACTCTTTCCTCATCCTCTGATTAAACACTCTTAGAGGGGGCCAAAAATTTAAGGCCTCCCAGATCATCACAAACTCCTGCATGGGACCTCAGTTTTGTACTGGAAAAACTCACACTGCATCCTTTTGAACCAGCAGCTACTGCGGAAATAAAATTTCTATCTTGGAAAACAGCTTTTCTCTTGGCAGTCACTTCAGCAAGAAGGGTTTCAGAACTACAGGCTGTCATGGCAGTGGAGCCTTTTATTACATTTTACCTGGACAGGGTGTCCTTCAGGACCAATCCTTCTTTTATGCATAAGGTGGTATCCAGTGTGGCTCTTAACCAGACCATTCACCTGCCAACATTTTACCCAAATCCGCTGAACAAGGGGGAGCGGATTCTGTATTCATTGGACATACACAGGCATCTAAGATTCTACTTGAACAGGACCAAATCTCTAAGAAAGTCTGAGCGACTACTGGTAGCATTTGCTGCAGGGTCAGAGGGGAAGGCTATATCAAAGCAGACCATTTCTAAGTGGATAAGCCACTGCATTAGTTTCTGCTACTTGCACCATGGTAAACCTGTACCCAAGGGGATCAGATCACATTCCACCAGGGCTGCCTCTACTTCAGCAGCTTTTCTCAGAGGGGTTCCAGCCAAAGACATTCTAGAAGATGCTACTTGGAGCTCTGTTCATACCTTCACAAAGCATAATTTGCCTCTGCTCTCCAAATCCAGGGCAGGCTTTGCCACTGCAGTTCTGCAGGAGCTTATAGCCACTTCTAATGTGGTTTAGTTCCGTCCTCCCATCCATAGCTTTGGGATTCTACCCAAATGTAATGACTGCAACAGTGAAACACTAAGAACATAGTACAGTTGTGTACACTTACCATAAATATAGATGTTCGAGAGTATTCACTGTTGCAGTCCGGGTTACCCACCTGCCCATCCCTCTTTCTATACCTTTGCTTTCCTTCACTATACTCAAAAGCCTTTGTGGTGTACTTGCTTTTAGTTGAAGGTAAAGTTTTTCTAAAAGTGTATTTGTATATTTACTGTTTATTTAGATATATATTTTTTGCTCCCCATTTGGGGGGCACCTGACATCTGGGGCAAGAAAAACTGAATTAAATGGCATCGGCTGCATGTTTTATACCCCTGACGACCTGACGTCATGGAAGAGGAGACAGCAACTGACGCAGGGACCCAAGACTTTGTTATACAAGCCGACTGAGGGCAACCTGCCAGCAGATTACCCAAATGTAATGACTGCAACAGTGAATACACTCGAACATCTACATTTATGGTAAGTGTACACAGTTGTACTTTTCTGTCATAGAAAACTTTTTTTTTTTTGATGGCCATTACCTCTGCCAAAAGAATTTCTGAGATACAAGCATTTTGTTCAAACCCTCATATTTGGGTTTTTCATAAGGATAGGGTTTGACTAAGAACCCCAACCCATCTTTTCTCCTTAAGGTGGTCTTGGAATCCAATATTAATCAAACTATTGACTTACCTGTTTTCTTTCCCAGTTTTTCCAGCAAAGGCGAATATTTACCTTTGTTGGAGGTTCAGAGACTTTTACGTTTCTACCTCAGCAGGACTAAAGAATCTAGAAATCGGACCAGTTGTTTGTATCTTTTTCCAGTCCAACTCTAGGAAAATCTGTTTCCTTTTGACAAGTTACCTTGTCAAAATGGCTAGGAGACTGTATTACTTTCATATACAGTAAAAAGAATCTTAAGTTACCAGCGCCTGTGGGAGTGCATTCCACTAGATCAACAGCCCGGTCAGCTATTTTCCATTCCATCGCTTCCATGGATGAAGTATGTGCAGCAGCAACCTGGACTACTCCACATACCTTTATCACTCATTATAAATTGGATCTGGTCTCCAGGGGAAGAGTATCCTTTGGCTCTATGGTTCTCAAGAATATCCTTCCATAAGGCCACCCAGGACCGAAAGTAGCTGTAGAGACTGTTCCAAAGGTCAAGGAAAAGGAATTCATCCCTACTCTTGTAATAGAACTCTTCGCTCCAGTAATACATTCCTAATTGAAGTAACTAAAGTCAGTAACACAGCAGGAGAATCACTATTCTCTAACATTTCTAAAACTTAGAACTCACTACCAACAAACGTATCTTCCACTTCTTCACAAACTCAGTTTAAGAGACCACTAAGAACTCGCCTCCATACTACATGGCTATGTTCCTGTACACGCCCAGGCTAGTTCTACCTTTATTATATTGCAATCTCTACTCACCACTTTGAGCATTTAATGCCCATAAATTGCTGTATCTTCTGCTGTGACTTGACTTCTACATACTACCTTATACTGCTTAACATTTCTGGATGATTTATCTTGATGTATATCTACTTATTGACTGTAATTGTTTCTTCCAAATTGTATACTATCAATGTATGTTTTCTCAATCAACTGCTATTCTGTGATACACTTTTGTGCTCTCTTTTTTGATTGTTGTGCTCAATATATCTCAAATGTTATGTTTGTGGAGTTTTTCTCCCCGGACCTCCACTGAAAAAGGACCTGTGTCCAGTGGACTTTCCTGGTTATCAAATGTAAAATAAAATAAATGAATAAATAAATGAAGATTTACAACATCAGATAAAGAAGTTGTATACTTACCATAATGTTCCATCTGTGTTTTCGATCTTCATTTATCTTTGGCACCCCACCCTCCTTCCCCTTCTGCAAACTTCCTGGAGGATCAGACACTTGTCCTGGTAACTTTATCAGGTTTGACCTCGGACATGCCTTCTTCAATTTTGTTACAAATTCCTTTGTCTTTCTGTGTAGCTGCAAACTTGATCTGAGGTAATATGGAGAGAGAGGGGTATTGTGGGTAGTCTTAGCTCAAGAGTTTTTGGCTGGCACGAGTTAAGTAATGGCTGAGTTGGTTCCGAGGATCGGAACCATAACCCAAAGGTCAAGGATAAATTAAGATTGAAGACACAGATGAAACGTTATGGTAAGTACATAACTTCTTTTTCCTACCAATCCTGTGTTGCCTCTTCATGTGTGTCAGCTGTTAGGTTATCTTCCTCGTAGTGTAGCCAGGCTGGCAACTTTTCTACACAGAAGCTTCTCCAGCAGTTTAGCTCCTCCCCTCTCCCATGATGCAGTGCACTCCTACAGTGTCTCAGACCTTATTTGCTGCTGTCCACATCACAAGCAGTCCTCCAGCTTTCATCCTCATTAGCTTTTAATATTAGCTTTCTGTAATATTCATCAAACTTCTTATACTTTCATAACTTCTGGCTTAATTCAGGCTCTGAAACTGAGTTATTGCTGTTATATTTGCAGTCCAGTTTTAAAGTACAAGACCTACACAAGTCTGCTATTAACTGTTTGCAAAATTTTTCTGACAGGAAATTTTCATAATTTTCCGTCTTTTTCTTTCCCCTTGAATCTGAGGTACTTAAATTTCTTGCTTTCTCAACCATTTTACTACATGTTTGTTTAAAATTGCAAAATGTATTCAGCCATGGAGAAAGCTTTAGGATCACACACGTTCAATAAGTGTAGGCAGAAAATCCTGCCCAAGGGTGCACACAAGCTTTGTGTTGTGTGCCTGAGGCTGGAGAATCTTTGTAAGTTCAGGGTGAGATCTGCAAGTCCTTTGGACCCATATCTCTTTTGGACAGGGAAAGAGGTGTTTCCCCTTTTCCTTGGTCAAAGAGATGTCCTCCCAGAGAAAGACAGTAAGGCAAGAAGCAGGACAGACCTTTGAGGAAAAAAAAAAAAAAAGAGAGAGGAAAATACCAAGGAACAGGAAAAGAGGAAGCAACACCTTAAACCATCTCCTATCCTGGCTCCAAAAATTACCAAGCCATCTCCTTCACGTATACCTGTGGCTCCAAAACATTCCAGTCAGCTTTTTCATAGGGCAACTTGGTTGTTATCCTTGAGAGGTCTCCCTGCAAGGACACATTTGCACGCAGTATATTCTTGAAGAGGGAGCTCTCCAAGTTCTTGGGCTTGAAGCCTGTCTCATTTTTCTCCCTTGGATCTACCAGGAGTATAGAGGACATAGATTAGGATTGAATGATAAGGGTGTTTGTCAAAGCACAGGTCAACGTGGGTTTTATCCCATCTCTCTCTGCATCTAGGGAGAGTAGAGTCTGCCCATCAGCTGCTATTTCTATTGCTCCTTCTTTGGCACCCCTATTTTTGCCGGTAGTCTTGGACCTCAAAACCATTGTGGATCCTCCTTAGTTGATCAATCCTCATTAGTTGACACCATGCATCTGACAAACTTTACTTCTGAGGTGTGTCTCAACACCATGTAGTCATGACTGGGGTCTCAATGCCAGTGGTGGTGCTGACCTGCTTAGCTTAGTTTTTGGTATTTATGACTTAGGTGCTTGATCTGCCTGCTATAATCTCGATCCTGGAGCCAACTGTTCCTTCTGTGTGGCAGTATGCCACTGTTTTTTTTCTACCTCCTCTTTGGAGGAGGAGAATCATGTGGCTGGTGTATCCTCTGTGCCTTCATGGTTGGCATTAGCATTTGAGATTTTCGAGAGGATCATTGCCCTCTCCTCAACCCAAGAGGGGATTGTTTCCTCTGTTTTGGCTCCACCCTCTGGCCCCAGTCTGAGTCATTGATCCACATTTTGGCCCCAAGGATAGTCCAGTTCTGAATTCCTTGAACCCATTATTCATCAAGGCTGCAGGGACACTTGGATGTTTGAATTACTCCCTCCTCCAAGGCTCCCAGGGAGTGACCATGCAAAAGGAGGCATATTGATTCCCCAGTGGAATTACTTACACTGACCTCAGTGAAGGGGATGTTGTTACCCCCCCCCTCCCCCCAGCATGGACTCCAGCTGTGGAGAGGGCATGGGAATGTATCGTGGGGGGGCTTGGCCTACTGAACTCTGTTCCTTGGATGAGGAGGCGACATTCAAGGCTGTCATAATTGGCCCCCTTTACTTCCTGTTTGGTCCTTGTTGCTTGGCCACTTTGTTGATGTGGTGGCAGAGAGGGCATCATGGGAACCTGACATGTTAGAACCTATTCACACAAGCAAGATAAGGTCTGGTTGAACCATATTGAAGCAAGGACCATTTGATTCTGTTGTAGTTGCAGTGGTAACTAAGTAGGAGCTACCAGATGAAAGCTGTGTGCTGCACCTCCTAACAGGGTGTCTGAGACAATGGACCGTCTTGGAAAACAGGCCTATGCCTCAGGAGCCTCTTCCCTGAAGATGTTGACTTGTATTACACACATGACTGAGTTCTAAAGGTCTCTAATAAAACAAGGCCTTAGATTCCCTCAACCCCCCCTCCTCAAATGGACGCCAAAAAGGATGGAAGCTAAGCTATGTATTATGTTCATTACAATTCTGTCCATGAGACTGATTTACACTGCAGCTGATGGAGTAGCTAAGGCAGCAGGGATTGGCATTGTAATTTACCGACATGGCGAGTTGCAGTTGCGTGACTTTGTGGACAAGTTCAAAGCATTCTTTATTAATATCCCTTCTTATTACTTTAGTCCAAAATGTTAAAACTTAGCTTAATGACTACCAAGCAAGAGGGGGGGGGGCATTTCCCTGACATGGGAGTATGCTTTTGAAACCCCTCAAAGTTCCTATTCAGGGAATCGGATGGGTGGTAAAGGGTTGTGTCTAAAAAACGTCTCAATACCTATCCTTTGACTTCTGTTTAGACAAGACTGCTTGAGTCAGAGGGAGTCCCTTTAGTGGACACTGCCCTAGAGGCAGAGGATGTCCACAGAGCCAGAGACAGTGTGGGGGAGTCCCTTTTTAAGGAAACCTTACCAGTGCTCCTGAAGGGTTGCCAGACTGCTCCCCTCATGAGGCTCTTGAGGGAGTGTCGTTCTTTTCACCTTGGCCTGCCGTCATGAAGGACAGATGGCTAAGGAATTTTATATCCAAAGGCTTCATCATACCAGTTATATCTGCCCCCAAATAATCTTCACTGCCCATTTCAGACGTTTCACTGTGAAAAAATGGCCGCAGCTTGGGAGAGCTTTCGACTCTTGCAAAAAGAGCTGTTCACGAGGTTCCACTATCCCAGAAAGTATATAGATGTCTACTGAGGATTACTTGTACTGCCAAAGTAGAGACAGGACCTCAGGTTTATTTTTGGATTAGAACAGACTGAATCTCAAGGTTAAAGAAGACAGAATTCCACATGGTCACTGTACAGTTCATTCTTCCATTTCCAGTGGTGGGGGATTGGTTGTGCTTGATAGCCCTTTAGGATATTTACCTACATGTAAAAATTATGAAGTCATCCAGAAGGTTCCTCCACTTTTGGCTGGGAGGCAGTCCGTATCGAATCTGATCTCTGCCTCTTGGTTTTATCACAACCCCCTAGGTATTAACCAAGCAAGTGTTCGTAGTCTCAGCCTGTCTCAGGCTTCAAAGGTTCCAAGTATCCCATATTTCAATGATTGGCTTCTGGCTGCAGATAAAAAATAATCACTTATTTCAGCAATAGATTACTTGATCCATCTGTGTCAGTTCTTACGAATTTCAGTAAACTTTGAAAAATAAAATCTGGAGCTAACATGATCCTTCATTTTTTATATGCGGTCTCTTTAAGGCTACAACAAAAATTGCACAACTCCTTCAGGTTAAAAATTACATACTTTCTTTAGCAGAACTCCCCAGCATCTTCCACAGTACAGCAAACACTGGGCATGATGACAGCAGTCATTACATTGGTCCCTCACGCCATATTTTTTTAGAGTGTTAGTCTGCTTTTAGTGTACAATGGTCCCTGTCCACTCATTCTCTTCAGCCTCCTATCTGACGATCCACAGTTTGCAGGACTTGTTTAAAATGGTGGATTCAATCTTGCCAGTACAAGTGGGCCATCCCTTTTTTTCTTCCCCTTTCGTCTGCCACTGTTACCATAGATGCTTCCACGGGGGGGGACTACCAAGGGAGGACAGTCCAAGAAATGTCACAACAAGAGGCTTGCCTTCACATCAGTGAACTGTTCAGGGTAGTCGTCCTAGTGTTACAGGCATTTCTGGACTTCCTTCTTTAGAGCGTGATCTCTGTTCACACTGACAACACTTCAGCAGTATGATAAATCAAGCAAGGAGAGGACCCACTTATATCCCCTGAGCTGAGGGATCCATCAGAATATGGCAATGGGCAATGTTTCATAGTTTTCTGATTGCAATGCACATTCTAGGTCATACTAACCTTTTGTCTGATAGGTTGGGTCATTGTATCCTGATGCCCTACAAGTGGCCCCTCAACCCCATAGTAGCAGGCAACATTTCCAGCTACTTGGGCCAGCCTTGCAGCAACTTATTTGCCTACCTGACCAACATAAAATGCAGCAGGTACTTTGCCTCATCCCTCCACAGGGACTGATACTTAGGGGTGCTCCAGTCCATTCCTGGTGACCTGGTCTACAATATGACTTCCCCACCCTCCCTCAGTCCACTAAAGACAAAAGTTTCTTCAGATAGCATCTCTGTGCAAAGCAAAAGTTATCCTTGTAGCTCATTTCTGGTCAACGCAAATTTGGCTTCCAGTGCTCTTGCCTAATCTAATTTAACCTCCACTGTTACGAGATCCACAACTGTATATCCCCCTGTCGTACCCACCTGGCTAGCCTCCGCTTGACATTAACTCCCTCAGACTAACTGCATGGTTCCTCCAATTCCAGTGAAAACCAGCAGTCCAACCCTATCTACAGAGTTTTTCAGATTGTCTGCTTCCTAAAAACAATTTACTAGGAAAATGTACACGAGTAAATGTAAATGATTTTCTTTTAGAGCAGTACACCACAGACTGGACCTCTGTTCAACTTAGATTCCCTCCATATTGCAATTCCTAGACAGACTGGCTCCAGTTTCAGCTGCTCATCCATCATACCAGCTATTTCAGAGTTTCATCTAGAATTCCGTTCAAGTTCTCTAACTTAACAGAAAGTCTTTCTTAAAATGCACACTCCTGAGGCCTCCCATTAAAGACACCACTCCACCCCACAAAAAATGTTTAAAATGCTGTAAACCTGCTCAGTCACCTCAAATTATCATAACCTAAAGAAAAGACAACACAATCGGAAAGTTTTCCTACTAAAAGATTCAAATGTTGCTTTTAATCAGTGAAAACAGCCTCAAATACACCTCTCAACACTGAGAGGAAAAACGCAGAGGAGGAAAAAACTTTGCGGTTTTATGTGAGCTCAGCAGCAGAAGAGATCCAGAATAAGGAGCAGTCTTCAAAGACATCCTTCTCTTATTACGGCACTAGAAAACTGAAGGGGTCCCATCTATGGATCTGTAAGGCAGTCCCCTGTACTGTCAGGTGATTGATCCATCACACCTACAGACAGGCACTGGGAGGGGCTCTGAGGTTTGGTACACTAACAACAGGGCCACTACTACCCATATGTCAAGTAAGGTAGTGTTTGTTGAATATCTGCCAATAATTCTTAGTACCTTTTCTGTACATCTGAAACCTGTTTAATGTCCCACTTAAAACACTGCATCTTCACAGAAAGGAAATCCCTTCTAGTAAGGAATCTGTCAATAATGTAGCATCATCTGATGCCAGTTGTCCAGGAGAGGGAATTTGGGGAAATATAGGCCAGTGAGTACTCAGCTGAATCTAATTTCTTCACCTCTAAGATAGATTCAAGCTGCCTTCTCAAAGATGGAGAGGCAGGTAAGGGGGAAATTAGAATGGAAGAAGACTTCAAAGACAAAATTACATTATATAAGCCTTGAGATAAATCAAGCCATTTCTTCACTTAAGACTTCAGCTGAGGAGAGAGATGTTTAGTTTTTTTTTTGCTTTTTCTTCAATATATCTGCTCAAAGTAAGTTTGGTGGTGTAGAACCGTGGTTTGAACAACATTTTGGGTATGAGGGGGATGTGCATGGCAGAGAGTTCTGCCATTTTGAAAAGTGTGATGCTCTTGAAACACTGGATCTCCAGAGAGGTATTAAGGGAAGCTAACCTTGTACAAAGGGTCTTGGGGACAAATGATTGTCAAATTTCACAGTCACGATAACCATGTTTAGCCCCTAAGCAAACCAAACACAGAGTGGAGATCTTTGTAAGAAATCTGCCTTCCATTGTCTCACTTCCCCTCTTATCTTTAACATTTGTTTGTGTTAGCTAAGAAAAGAAGGCTGTCCAACAGAGTTCTTAATTTGACCAAGCCTATAGGCAAGAGATTTATTTATTGTGCACCTTCAACAGAAAGTCCTTCCTTATCAGGGAGATACTAAGTAACTCTTCTCCATATATTCTGTTCAGGCAGTTTAATTGTCCAGTTGATCAGACTGCATCAGCAAAATCAATAATTTTGTTTTGGGGCAATAGAGATCCGGTTAGTTATTCCTGCAACTGGTGCAATACCCTTGCCACCCACTTCAACTTTAAGATGAGGATAAAACAAAACAAGCTTTTTTAGCCTTGCTGGCTGCAGTGCTTCAGTTCCAATTGCAAACGCAATACCAGCATTTAGAAATAAATGCCAGTATGCAATTAGGATTGATCATAACCCCA
Source organism: Protopterus annectens (assembly GCF_019279795.1). Taxonomy (NCBI): domain Eukaryota; kingdom Metazoa; phylum Chordata; order Ceratodontiformes; family Protopteridae; genus Protopterus; species Protopterus annectens. Next base: position 1,770,085,954 of record NC_056725.1, read on the forward strand.
ACACTTTATAACCTGGGTGGATGCACCCCCCCCCTCCCCTTCCAATTGCACTTCTGAAGAGCAGCATTACATCAGGCAGCAGTAAGGGTCTGCAGCAATGGTAGGCTTTCTTTTAATGCTAGAAACATACATTTAAGTTCCATTGAACTCCTGTTGATAATAACAACCCATAAATCTTTCACATAAGTGTGCTGACATCAGTTGATCTGCAAGATGGCCCCCACTGCTGAACATGAGTGTTTGGAGTTCCTCTTCTAAGAGTTTTATCTTGGCAAATATTTACCACAAAGCCCATAGTTCCCACACCTCATGGTGTGTGTGCACATATTGTGAGTGTAGGTTACATCATGCTGCAAGCTAGGTTACACCCAGCCCCTGGGCCTCCTTAGTTTTACTCCTATACACTGAACAGTCTCACTTATAAACGCAAAGCAAGAGCATAAATTTTACCTGTCCAACAAAGGAAATCCATCTAATGTCTTCAGATGAAGATCTCCATGTAGGAGGGGATTTTGAAAAAGTAACACATAATGACTGCAATGGGTAATATCCTACATCAACTAGGAAGCTGAATGAACTGGAATTTGAAGGCAGTTTTCACTGGATTGTTATTGAGAAGTATACACAGCAATACTGAGCATTACTTCACAAAAACAAAAGATGTATACTTGCCATTATAATAGGACTCTTATTGTCCTCCTCCATCTATCTTGCCTGTTGCATTATCCTCTTGTGGCAGATCAAAGCTGGCAATTTTTTTTGCTTCTCTAGAGTGCAAGCTCCTCCCCTAGCCCATGATGCAGTGCAGTCCTACTGCCCCCTTCTAATAAAATTTGCCCCCATAAGATATCTTTGTACTGAAGAGCATGGTGAAAGGCTGTGGGTTTGTCTATCCAGGAAGGATGACAACTTTCAATGGAAGAATTGTTGAAATGGACGGAAATAGACAATGAGGATCTATCTTTATGGTAATTACATAATTTTGTATCCCTCTACATCCATCTTGACTTTTGAGATACAATCCCAGCTATTTCTGCCTGGGGTGGCATCATGAAAAAATACCCCTGAAGGTGAATGGACCCAAAGTAAGCTTATGGTGTTGCAAGAAGGTGCACATTGTTAACTATGTTGCTGCAGCACAACTGCCATCTAGAAAAAAAAAAGCTCTTGAAAAAGGTCATGGAGGTTGCGACTGACCATGTGGAAAGGGCTTTTTGGTTTTGCACCTAGTTTGTTATGAATAGAATAAATGAATGTGTTACAAGCTGAAAGTCTAGAAAATACCACTTTGGAGACTTGAAATAGTTTCATGCCTTGCCAGAGAAGAAGACAGAAAAAGTTGGCAACTTTAAAGCAAGGATTTCATCCTATGAAGATATAACCTGAGCTGCCTGGGAATATCCAATGTATGCAGTACTCCCTTATATTTGTATGGTTTTGAAACAAGTGACAGATGAATAGTTTGGTTTATGGCTGTTTCTGAGGCAATTTTGTGAACAAGGGTTTAGTGTAAGAGAAACTTTCTTTGTGGAAAAAATAGACAAGGTGGCTTGCAAGATAAAGAATGCAGGTCAGAGATCTGTCTTGCTGAGGTGATAGCTATCGCATAGAATAGTTTGCAGTGGACGAAGGTGGGATGAGATGGGATGTGTAAGAAACTGAAGTACAAAGGTATGTTTTGACAGGAAAACTTGTTGATTTTGCTGTCTCTTTTCTTTGGGCTATGATTATTTGAGGTGACTGAGCAGGTTTACAGCATTTTAATTTTTTTATTTAAATTGTGATTTTGGTACCATTTTGTTGAACATTTTTGACAAGAATTTCACATAAAGTTATGCTTTCATTCTATAAAGGTGTTTAGTGTTTCTAATTATATGGGGATTAAACTAATCTTTTTTACTAAAGCTAGGAGATTTGTGTGACGTGTATTTTGGGCTTTGAAATGTGTTGCTGAAACCACTGTATTTTTATTAATTATAGTGCTCATTATAGTATCCCTACATAATAGACTTTATATTGCTATTTAGAGGGAGAATAGTGGGTTTTGCCCATGTATTTACTGGGCTGACTGTTGTGGCATTGCTCTGGCTATTTTTTGCCCCTTGACTCGGACTCCAATATGTTGCCTTCACCCACCCCACCCCACCCCACATATCCCTTTTACACCTAAAAACATGGAAGTAAATCAAGAAATATGCCTCAGCCTTTGGGTTGTCACACTGCAGTAGCCTTTGGCAGGCTGTCAGACCACTCACCTTCTTTTGCCACCAGGTCCCCTGGTGTGGTGGGTAGTACCACATCTGTGTGTGAGATGCAAGGGTCTGGCACATCCTCCAGGGCTATAACACTGCCTGGTTCGGGTACAGTAGAAAAATACTCTTTAGTTGCAGGGGAAATCAGGGGTGTAGTCTGTTTCCAGTGTTAATGTCTCAGCCCAACCCTCCCAGGATTCTCCCATTTTAAGTTCATGCAGGAAAAGGTAGAAGACCCACCATTTTACAGACAACAGTCTCCATTTGTGATTTCACCTGAACTGGAGGCTATGGCTAGACCCATTATTCAGGCAGTTGATCAGTGGTGCAAACGCAGGTTATATGTAACACTGGGGCTCCCACCCCTGTTCAACCACCCAAGGATCCTGATTTTGAAAGGGATCCGGAATCTAAGGCTTTGGAAATGTCAGACTGTGATTAGTCAGTTTTATCTGCCGATGAGATTCAGAAGCCCAGACATATCTGATGTTGCCATTTTCATTCGTCCCTCAACCTGTGGGTTTGGATCCAAACCTCTGATCTGACTCTGCTACTTTTATATCTTAGGATCTGACTCTCAAGCTCCTCCCTTACCCACAATGCCCCTGTCGACCAGACTACCTCAGATCTCATTTGCTGTGCTTCAGTCAATTTGGGATTTCCTTCTATCATAGCTCCTTGTGGGTCGTGAGTGAATTTACAGTTTAAATTTGCAAAATTTTGTTCTTGGCATTATTCTACAATTCTTCCTTAGCCTCGAAACAATTTTTGTTTTTATTTTTGGGTTTCTCTGTTTTGTATAAAAACTTTGTATATACTGGCTGGTATAACTCTCCTCTACCATTGTTGGTAGTTTTCTCCCCCCCCTTCCCCTTTTTTTTCCTCTTTAAAAAAAGAATCTGTAGTATTTCTTGCAGTAGTACAATTTCTGATAAATCTTATAAGCCAACTGGATTTAAGAAATTCAGTTCCTGTGGCACGAGATTCCACAGTCTGATGCCCACAGAGAGTCTGTGTACTGTCTAGGCCCCAATCAGTTACACATAAATTGTGACATATGCATGGGTTTCAATGCCTGAGCTATTAGTGACCATCGCAACAAATTAATATTGAAGGGCCTTCTTTCTCAGACCGCTTCTTCCTCTATTGCTGGCTCTTCAAAGGAAATAGGGGCTTAAACCCCCTCTAAAAAGCAAAAGGGGCCCAGGAAATGCACAAAACGCTGTCTTGCCCGTTCTCCAAAAAGTGCCACTACTAAGCCACATTGAAATTATTGGATTCCAAGGCTTCAGATCCGACACAGACATTGACTCCTTCTCGACACCAAACCCCTAGTCGATTTTCCAACTTTAAACTCTCCTTTTCTTCAGGGGACTCCAAAGAAATCTTCCAGACCTCACTTCACTTCATCCTTCATTTGATCTTCCTGGGTCTTTCTGAAGAGGTGGACAAGATGATGAGATTCCTCAGGACGCAAATACAGATGGGGGTTTTGCCTGCTCTGTCCCACACCGGACCACTGAGCCACCATCCTACTTTTGTGCCCTTGATAACTCCTCCTCCAATCCAACCTCCTGCTTCGGAGCCTTCTGATCTGGAGGTTACCACAGTCGATACATAGGATTTGATTGTCCTTCCATCCTCAGCTCTGATGACTTCTCTGATCCGATCTGCTCCAACTTTGTTGGAGCAGAGCAGATCCAAGGGAATGTCTTTGGCTTTGAAGTGTTTAGAGCAGTTGCCTTCCCTCATAGCCTTGGTGCTGCCAGCTTGGCTCTGACTCCCCCTTCGGGGCATGGGATTGCCTGCTTCAAGAGCTATGGTTCTGAAGGGACTGCCAAGTACTTCTGTGGGTCCTTCTGTATTCGAAGTGCTGGAGAGAGTGTTCTAGCAGCCGAGAATTACTTCAACTCCTGTCTCCTTTGGATCCTATTCTTGTTCTCACTTCTGCACCTGAGCCTGCTCATCCTCCATCTCAGGGACAGCCAGACCCTAAGAGTTTCTGAACATCTCTCCCTGCAGAGTTCCCCCTCTCTCTTGACACCTCCCTAGAGTATCCCACCAAGGAGGTCTCAAAAGAGACTGTGTAAAAGGAGGCACCAAGATTCCCCTCAGAAATCTTTGACAGAAGACACAGACTTTGATGAAGGGGAAGGGTCCCCAAGATCTCCACCTGATGTCTCTTTTGGAGACTTTCTTGAAATCCTATGCCAAAGAGGTAATTGGTCTACCCAAAGCCCTTCCTCAGAGGATTCCGTGTTCCTGGCAGTCTTCAGGTCTGACCCATCTATATCTTGGGTGACCCCCTCCTGCAGATAACCTTATAGACCTTGTCTCCCGTAGGGCATGAAAGGAGTTGGACACCGTGGAGCCCATACCAAAAAGAGCTGAAAAGATCCTCAGTGCCCCTTTAGATAACCAACGCTGGACAAAAGGTACCCCTGTAGATGCCATGGTTGTTGTGGCAGCCACGAAGAAGGAGCTAGCCAAGCAGAGCTCCACTGTCCATCCCCCTAACAGAGAGTCTAGGGCTTTGGACAGGTTTGGTAGCGGGTGTACACATCCGTGACCATTCCACTGTGATCACCGAATTACTTGGCTCACTTTACCAGGTTGCAGAGAGACTTACTAAAGGAAGTCTCTAGCACTTCTCTGGGGTCCATGTCTCAAGAGGAACAGAAAACCTTTTCCTCAAGAATGGCCACCCTACAATCCATCTTGAACACACTGCTGATGGTTCCTCAAGGGCCGCCGTCTCAGGCATTACTGCTTTCATGCCCTGTGGAAGACCTGCCTGGATGCGACTGTGACTTTGCGGAACCTTGTGAGGTGTCATTCATCAGTGCTTTCTTTATTGGATTGTCGCTCTTTGGACCATCCATGCAAAGATACTCTCTCCAGACGTGAAAAAGACAGGAAAACCTTGTCTGCTGTTGAAATCTGATTCAAAGTCCATTTACACAGAACTAACATGGAGGTAAGAAATTGTCATTCAAGAAATCACAAGGGACTTTCCAGAATTCACAGGGAGAGTTTTACCTTAGAGGTACAGGGGAAAATAACCATTGTGGTAGATGCCACCCACATGGCAGAGGAGGTCCCAGAGAACCAAGGATCACGAGATTCTTTGTCGGACAGATCCTTTCAGCACTCCTGAATAGTTGCCTGACTGACCCTGTCTGGAGGCAGTCAGGGTCGCTTATCCTTGTACCTAAATGCTTGCTAGCCATTACAAATTACTGTTTGGTGCAGAGGATCCTATCCAGAGGATATTACATTCCCTTTTTCAAAATTCCCATCCCGATAAAGAATCTCCCCTATATTCCACCCACTCAGACGGAGTCAGAAGCACAATAAATCAGTCATACAGAAAGTCCCAGTAGACCAAACAGGATCCGGAGTCTACTCAAGGCTCTTTTTAGTGCCAAAACAGACAGGGGACCCGAGATCAGTCCTGGATCAAACCTTCCTAAAGAAATCTGTAAAGAACTAAAAATTCTGGATGGTCACAGTACAGTCTATTTTACCTCTTCTCCAAAAAGATGGCTGGATATGCTCAATAGATCTTCAAGATGAGTACTATCACATCAAAGTGAACAGACACTCTCAAAGGTTTCTCCGCTTCTGGCTAGCAGCCAGCCCTTACCAATTCAGAGCTCTTCTTTTGGTCTCACCAGAGCCCCCAGGATGGTCATCAAATGCATGGCAGTAGTAGAGGTTCATCTGAGACTGCTCAGGGTCAGAGTTTCCTTGCCTGGACAACTGGCTCCTGACAGCATCAACCAGGCATACACTCCTCCAAGCTAGGGATTACCTGCTTCACCTACTGAATACTCTGGGAATTGCAATAAATCCCAAAAAGTCTCAACAGCATCCAGTCCAAGTGATAGATTTTATAGTGGCACACTCAACTGCCTTAGCCCTCTTACCTTCAAACAGAATTTTGTCCTTGAGATCACATATCAGACAAATCCTAGCCATTTCTTCACCACCTGCAGAATTAGTTCTGTTAGTGCTAGCCTGAATGGCTGCCATTATAATGTTAACTCCTACAGCTCACCTACATATGAGGATCCTTCATTGGACTCCAGCAGTACAGTGGTCCCTACACAGCTATCCACTGAATCATCCCATCAAGCTATCTTGACTGTGCAGACTCCCTATCTTGGTGTCTCCAATTGAGGGAAGTCGAAGAAGGATGTCTATTTATTCTTCCTGTCCCCATCACCATGTTCACCATGGACGCATCCCAGTTGGGGGTGGTGGGGCATTACTTGGTACAAGTTTTTCAAGGCAAGTAATCGACACAGGAGACCAATCTGCATTTCAGTGCTCTAGAGATGAGAGTGGTGCTTCTAGTGTTACAAGCCTTACAGAGCTTTCTTTCCCTAGGGACTATTGCAATTTAAACAGACAACATGTCAATAGTTTGGTACATCAGCAAACAGGGAGGATCCAGATCTTAGCTCCTTTGTCCAGTAGCAGTGAGAGTTTAACATTGGGCAAACCCTTCCAACCATTTTCTAGTAGCAAAGCACATTCCGAGTAAATCGATATTCTAGTGCACAGGCTCAGCAGAACCCTTCTGATGCCTCGTGAGTGGTCTCTAAATCAGTCTGTGGCAAACTTGATCTTCCTCAAATGGGGTCAACCTTGCTGCGACCGCTTTACATCCCCTTTCAGCAAGAAATGCACCAGGTTCTTTGCCCTGATCCCTCCTCATGCACAGTCACTGAATGACGCTCTAATCCATGTTTGGCCCTCTGGTTTCCTTTACTGTCATCCCCCTCTACCTCTCATCACCAAATTTGTCTGGAAAGCACAGAGGTTGAAGAGCAAAGTGATCCTCATTGCACCTTGACAGGTTTGGTTCCCCTTCCTTTTGTCTTGTCTGTTATGTTCTCCTTGGACCCAAGTCCACGCCTCCTTTCTCACCCTTCAGGAAAAACTCACCTAGATTTCACAGGCCTCATGCTGACCACATGGTTTCTCCAGTTCCAATGATGGCTATAGACATTCCAGGCTTTCCTCTCCAGTTAAAGATATCTTGGTATGTTCACATAAAACTTCGACAAGAAAGATTTACAAGAGCAAGTGAAAAAGATTCTCCATTTGGGCTCACCAAAAACAGATTGTTTTACCGCTCCCATTCCAACAGTTCTTGACTTCCTTGCTTCAATTTTTCAGAATGGAGCAAGCTACTCCACTGTCAAGGTACACTTAGCAGCCATATTTGATTACCCCGTAGATGAAAATTATTCTTCTTTGGCTTCTTCCAAATTGTGTAAGGCTTTTCTCAGAGGTACCTTCTTACTTAGACCTCCGATCAAAGACCTTTACTCCTCCGTGGGACCTCACTATGTTTTTACAAGCCCTAGCTCACTCCCCCTCTCAAATTCTTATCATAGAAAATTTTATTCTTGGTGGCTATAACCTCGGCTAGGAGAATTTCAGATTTCCAAGCACTTTATTTTTCAAACCACAGTAGTTGATTTTCCATAAGGACTGAGTCACCCTACATACAAATCGTATCTTTTAGCCAAAAGTTGCTTCTGAAAACAATATCAGTCTTCTGTATTTTTTTCCTAATTTCGAGAACAAGGGCAACTATACCATTCACCTGTTTGGATGTACATAGACAGTTATGCTTTTACTTGAACAGAATAAAACCTTCAGAAAATCTGACCAATTATGAAGAAAACTTTTTCTACACCTCATTCTACAAGTGAAAGCGAACTTTATACTAATCCAGGAAGCACATCTTGAACAATGGTCAGAAATTAGCAGAAAAAAATAAGGGAAATTATAGCCTCTGAAGGTAAAACTAATAGTGTGGGGGTAGCTATAATAATTAAAAAGCAATTCCAGGACAAAATCCTGGAAACCAGAGTGGACAAGGAGTGGAGGTGGTGCTATGCAACTCTTCTAACTCCAAATCTTCCCAAGCCCCTGCTGCTCCTTAATGTTTATGCCCCTTGTAACAACCAACACATTTTTTTCATCATTGTACCCTATCCTAAACCAATTCCAAAACTACTGTATGGTTCTAGGTGGTGACTGGAACACGTATCAAAATCCCGACCAAGACAAATCAAGTACGACCTTAACACATAAACAAGCATCTCTAGCTTTAAAAGAACTTAAACATGATTACAAACTATATGATCCCTTTAAATATGGAGATAGTTCAAATAAATTTATAAAATTCGCATTCCACTCTCAATTCCACAAAATGTGGTCGAGAATAGACTTTTTTCTAATTTCAGACACATTCATCAATCTAGACCCAAGACTGAACATTCACACTAGATACCTCTCAGATCACTCCAAAAATTACTTTCAATCTTAATGGGAATCCAAAGACTAGCACAATGAAAAGAGGTTACAATTGGTCCCTGAACCCCAATCTTCTAACCAAAAAGGAGATAATAAATGACATTCAATCTTTACTCAAAGCAACCCTGTCTAACATCCCCAATTCTCAGATACCTCTGGATATTGAATGGGCGGCAATCAAAGCACAAATTAGGGGAATACTCATTAAAAAAGCAGCTTACTATAAAACAATTCAACTTAAAGAGGAACAGGACTTAGAAATAAGAATACAAATACTCGAGAATGACCTATTAACTAATCATAAAACTCGAACAGAAATCCTGAAACTTCAAAAAGATCTCTATCTCTTACATAACAAATTATTCTTTTATGAAACCAGAATGTTAGCCAACTGTGCTAATGAGGTTCAAATTCCATCCCGAGCACTGGCCAGAATTATAACCCAAATTAAATCTCCCTCCCAAATATCTGAAATACTTCACGAGAGCAAACACAACACTAAAATTGAAGACATTATTAAAACTTTTGAATTAATATACTCACAGATCTATGGAGAACAGGTACTACTACCCTCAAAAGAAGAACACGCTTTCTCCAAAAACTCAATTTCCCAAAACTAGACCCAAACCAACAGGAAAAATTAAGCAAACCTATTTCTATTAATGAAATAACCTCAACGATTCAGCAAATGAAAACACATAAAGCCCCAGGCCCAGATGGCCTCACTGCTAAATTTTATAAAACTTTCTCCCCCATCTTAGCATAAATTGTATTCCACATACTGAACTATATAATAAATAATAAAATCAATAATATACACTTTAATGCATCCAAAACTATTTTTATACTCAAAGAACAAGCTGACCCAAAAAACCCAGATAGCTATAGACCCATCTCACTACTAAACATGGACACCAAAAGCTTAACATCTATACTTTTAAACAGACTGAAAAACCTACTATATAAAATTATCTGACCCGAACAGTCTGGTTTTACATCATTCAGACAAACGATAATACACTAACACTTAATACACTAGTCTGTTATGCAAATCAGAATAACCTAAACATATACGCACTAGTTATTGACGCCCCTAAAGCCTTTGAGAGAGTAAATATAGAATTTTTACTTCAAATATTACCTTATTTTAACATACCCCAAAAGTTTATCCAGATCCTACAAATATTATACAATAACCCCTATACATCTCTATATATTAACAAAACTTGGTCAAATAGAATTCCAATTAAAAATGAAACCCGTCAGGGATGCCCCCTATCTCCTCTACTCTTTAACTTATACTTGAAGCCACTCTTCCTAAACATTAAACAAAATCTATATCATAACCCCCCAATAATCTATAACACCAAAATCTTCCTCTCTGCTTTTGCAGACTATCTGAATATTTATTGTACCACACCAATTTCAGATATAAATAAAATATTATCTGCTATTGAACACTTCTCGATGATATCGAACTACAAATTAAATCTCAAAAAAAAACTAACATCTTCCCCTTAAAAACTCCTAAGCCAATTCTCTCTTTTACCACTGGTAGGAAAATTAAAAAAGAAGTAATCAACTACTTAGGCATTACATTTTTCACAAACAACAAAGATTTTTACTCAAACAACATAACTCAAAAATGGCAAAATATTATGTTAGACCTTAATAGATGGAAAAATCTAAGACTACCATTTCTGGCCAAAGTTTCTGTAATTAAAATTAATGTGTTACCCAGATTACTTTATATCTTCATGGCATCCCAGATAACCATACCCAATACATTTTTAAGCAAATACACAACTTGCTTGCTAAATTCATATGGGAGCCCAAAAAAAAACAGAATCTCATATGCCAAACTCACAACCCCCAAAAATAAAGGTGGCTTAGCCCTTCCAAACTTTGAGACATACTACTTAATTATAAATACTAATAGAGTGTTGCAAATAGCCGCCGAATACATTCCAAAAAGATAAAGCTTGGTCCCCACATTGGATAATAATATACCATAGACTCATCAAAAGCCTGGACATTAACCCCAAAGCCTTACCATTTCTAAATCCCAGTTTAATGAAATCATGTAACATATTAGAACCCCTTAAGCACTCCATTTCACTAACACAAAAACTCTTTAAATCCTTAAACCTCACACAAGCTATGATGACATTACAACCTTTACACAAAAACCCTAATCTTAAAATAAACAATCAGAACCTGAACCCCTTTCCTCGACTAATCAATACAACCATTCAAGACCTATACCCATATTTAAATTGTTCCCTATAAGAAATGAGGAACCAATTAAACTTCCCCAAAACATACCTAGTGATCCTGAGACAGATTAAAGAGCCGTGTACCGGTTATCGCCAGACACCATAACCAGCAAGGATATAGTATCCTGTAACTTACTTTGGAAAACTATCCTCTCAACTAAGAAATTTACCACCAATAGCTACAAAATAATCAAAGACATCAAATTCCACAAATATGTACTCTTTTCTGACTATTGGAGAAAGATTAATTCATCATTGATAACCACCAGTTGAACCAAGCAATTAACCTAATAATAAAATCTGTACCCCTTCAAAAACTAGCATTTACCCAACTTATGATTTATAACGCATATTTCACACCTGCTATTCTACATAAATTTAACCCTATAAAATACCCATTCTGCCCACACTGTAAAGACCAAACTGCCGATTTACTCCATCTTTTCTGGAGTTGTAAATGTGTATATAAGCATTGGAACTCCCTTTAACTTCAACTACAAAAGATGGGCTATCAGACATCTACACTCACCTGGGAATTTACTCTATTACATATCCTCCCAAACGATATCTGAAAAATCAAGCAACTACTCTGATTAATATTTTTCTTTTAATTAAACTTTATATAGCATCCGATTGGCTTAACCCAACTAATACCTCTTGGGAGAATTTTAGATTGATGGCGACCAAACATCTATTAGCCCGTAAAATACTAATTGATAAAAGGGACAAAAACATTAAAGTCAGGAAATTATGGGAACAAGTTTTTAATATTATTCTTGTATAGCTCATCATAAATGTTCATACTAAATTACAACTAAGAGATCTCATAACAACTCATATTCCTAACTCCTAAAGTTTTCCTTTGTCGTTTATATTTTACTCACAATAACCCTTACTGAATTGTTGCATCTTTTCACCTGAATATTGAAAGCATCTATGTATATAGTGTAGATAGTATTTTTGATTGATTTACCTCTTTTTGTATTACTTTCAGTGTATAACAATTGTTTAATGATCATTTGTGTTCTCTCGTTTTGTTGATTCTCACTTGCTGTTCTGTATTAATGTAAAGAATAAATAAAAATTATTGAAAAAAGAAAGAAAATCTGACCAATTATTTGTTTCCCTTTCTAAAGCATTTCTAAATGGATTACAGTTTGAGAAACATGTCAGATCACCTGGGCATGTGAAAGCATATTCTGCTAAGTCAGGAGTCTGCAACCTTCACTATCAAAAGAGCCATTTTTGGCCCCTCTCCCACCAAATAAAATTCATCTAGAGCAACAAAACCTCTCTGATCCCTAAAATGAAGATAACACAGTGTATAAAGTTTTATATATAGTTATTATACTATATATAAAGAACTTTAGTTTGTTGCATTTATGGAATTATAGAACTAGAAAAAGAAAACTATTGACATTTTATTACTGTTTTTACATTTTATAACAAAGAAAAACACCAAACTCTTATGAAGAGAAGAAAAAAATTCACTGGCATGTGCATGCTTACTTTGAAGTAAAACAAAGAACTATGCAGGCCTGTTTGAGTACTCCCCTTATTTGTGGACAGTTGATAAAATAAGAAGTAGCCCACTAATAAAATATTGAAATAAATAAAACGTATCGTTGTAGTCTAATAGCTTTAAAAAGAGTAAACATAAAAATAGGCCAGTTTGTATTTCGTTATGACTTGAGTCCATTTCAATGTGTTGTCATCCTCTTCTCTTTTTATCCTCAGTCATGTACAGCAATCAACTGTCGATCCTGAACATAAAACGCAACTACATCAGCTCAGGCTAGGGTCCAAAATTTTTTTCAAAATAGCCTAGTAAATGATAGTATTCTCACCTGTTTAATGTGATTTTTGTTTCTGAACATTACTGCAGACCTCCTCTGTCTCAGGGCTATAAGGTACGACTTTGATCTGCACATAGGACTGCAGGCTACCATCCATGAGGCGCGAACAATATTTGCATTTTATGTGGTTCATGCTTGAGAAAGCCTGCTCACATAAGTATATGGATCCAAAGACGGACATGATTCCAAATACATATTTCATGTTCATGCAAGTGTCAGGAATGGCATTTCATGTTTCAGACACAAGTTTGTCAGGTTTGGGGAGTTTTTCAGTATGGCTCCATTGTTGCTTATGAGCAAGAATGGCTTTCTGATGGGCAACATCTTTGAGATCAGCTGTCAGGCTTTTGAACCTAGACACCCGTAAGTCCATCAGCTGTGTCAGCCAGTTTGATTTCAAGATTGGGTTGACTTACTCCTGTAAATGCGGACATGTTTAGCAGAGATGGGTTGATAATCCAGGGCTGTGACAAGGAAGGATAATTTTTGTTTTTCCATTCCTTTCTGAACTCTCGGAATCTTTCCCCAAATGCAGTTTGCATTATGATGATTACATGCTGTAAATACGCAGAATGTATGTGATTGCATGCATCTTTGAACTGTCCCAGGGAGGGGAAGTAAGAGAGCGTACCTCTCTGTACATCTCTGGAAAACACTGTTGTCTTGCACTCAAACACCAAAACATCCTCCAGCATCTGTAGGGCCATGCTTCCTTTTCCCTGAAGACTTTTGTTTAGCATGTTGAAGTGCACTGTCATAGCCACTGTGACACCTGTGCCCTGGCCCAGCAATCAAGGAGCCTCAATCCTCACCACTAACATGAGAGAGGGTGTCTTGTATATGAGGAAAGGATAACAAATACACACAGTAAAGTGCTATTTCCCTTAAGAGCACACAGAGATCAGTCAGTCCGGGGCTGGTCGCTCCCTTGCTCTCCAGGTCCCCAATAAGACTCCCCACTGGCACAGCTATAGGGTCCAGATCTCAGCCTAGCTGGGCAAGCTAAAATCTGCAGCACCCTCTGTCCAACCAGTGCTTCATGTCCCTGCCCAAGTAGCTGACACACACACACACACACACACACACACACACACACACACACACACACACACACACACACACACACACACACACACACACACACTTTGAGGTAAGAGTTTATACAACCACACAGACACTTCTGTGGAAGGCTGGCACAGGTTCTCCAGCTGTACCCCTTTTACCCAAACTATATGGTAGTACCACTTGCCACCACCCAGCTAATATTTACCAGCTACACAAAGGCCCTTAAAAGTGTGTCCAATTATTACTGTGCAATATTATTATCCAATTGGTAGTACAGCCCAGGGCTAAAGCTATTAGAGTGGCTTTGTACAGCTAATCTTTCTAGTTCCTAGCTATTCCTAAAATAAAACACAAGTCTAAGATAACTTACATAAGACCAAAGGCAGTGCTGTGAGTTGGATGATCAGGACAAAAATGCTCAATGCCTTCTGATTCTCTCTGTTTAAATTGAAATTGCAGTTCTGATAAACATTGCATCATTCTGTCACGTTTAAATCTAGCAGTCTAACTCTTGGTTAAAACAATAGAATGTGCTAGCCCAGATGGAATGGCTCTGAATCTTTAACTTCAAAGGACAGCATGAAATAATTCTAATTTCAAAGGACAGACTAGAAATGCTTAACTTAGCTTTCTTTACAGCAGATGGCAATGTTGCTACATTGTTTTAAGTTAAACATTTCACAGCATATTCTTTCATTTAAGAAAACAAGTTTGTATTTCAACATTCATATTTACAAATGATAGAATTATCTAAAAAATTCCATATGGCTAGGCTGGCAGCCTTCACAGCCCCCATGAAGTGCAGCTTTTCCATCTAATCTGGCCGGTCCAGTTTGGGATAGGGGAGTCCCTTGCTTTCCAGGAATGTTTTCACGTGTTTCAGACACTCCGCAAACAAATTTGATGTTGTCCATTTCATTTCATTAATCTGTGGGAATCTGGTTCCAGTACTTGTGACCGACTTGCTGCTTATTCCAGCTCCAGACTTCAGACATGAGCTCCTCCTACCTACCTATAATCTCTGCTTACCCACATTACCTATGATCTTGTTTGCCATGCTTTTTGTTGGCAGCAAGTTCCGGCTTGGCCTTCTCCTTTGGTGTTTTTGGATGAGTTTTTTCCTTTTTTGTGCTTCCTAATTATGTTTTCTCTTTTGCTTTCTGTTCATATCTAGACTCCGGATTCTGTCCGTTAGGCTTCTTTTTTCTTTAAAAAAAAAAAAAAAAAAACTTTTTCTTCTTATTCTAGCCCTCTTTCTCCATTGCTGAGCAAAATCAATTAGGCTTTAAAAACTGCACTTCTGTAAGTGGAAGATTTCCTTATCTGACACGCACAGGGAGTGTGTACTGTTTGGGGTCTCTCCACCTGGATGTCCCCTGTGATATTTGTAGGGCTTTTCATGCCTGAGCTCTGTTGGAGAAGAGAAGCAAACTCATTTAAAAGGGGTTGATGTCCTTCAAGGATGCATCTGCTGTCCTTACAAATGGGTTGTCCTGTCGTCAGGCAGCCCTTCGGTCGGCCGGATTCCAAAGTCTGGGTCCGGCTTCGGCTGGTGTTGCACTTCACCCGACGTCATCGCTGCAGTTTTTCGGGTATAAAGGCATCAGCCGACGCCATTTTCCTCAGTCTTTCTTGCCGCGTGGCGCCCGAAGCAGAAGCTGTTCGCAAGTGCCGGTCGGTCAGATCCAGAGATTACTACTACCGAATACTACTTCGAAGACTTCTAAAAAGCTAAGTACCCCGTTGGGGACTCTTTCTTGCCTCAGCCGATGTCAGAGAAAGTGAATAACTGTTTATCTTGTGGGAAACAAATACCTCATAAAGATTTCCACTCCTACTGTATACATTGTTTAGGCCCAGACCACGACGTAGCAGCTTGTCTAGCCTGTGCTTCTTTTAACCGACGGACGCTTAGACGTCGGTCGGAGTTTGCTGAACAGATTTTCAGCTCTGATTTTGCCTATATTATGCCGTCGGATCCTCCGACAACGCATATGTCCAAAAAACGTAAAGAAAAGTACCGACACTCGCGGTCCGCGATTTCGGCCGAAACCGCGATTAAGCAAACCGTGAGTGTCTCGGTTTCGGCCGAAACCGAGCAAGCGGTTCTTTCTTCAGCCGAAACCATGCCTTCTACCGAGGCCTCCTCTAACCTGGTAGAATCGGCTTCTGAAATCCAACCTTCTGTTGCGGTTTCTCAGGAATTATCAGACACTATTCCCCTGGATATTTCAACCCCTGCACGTGGAGCTGCTAGGCCTCCTGCAGCCATGTCTATTAAGGCCTTTGCCAGGGCTAAAGCAGCCAAAGCTTCAAAAACTGTGCCTGCCAAACCCCCCTCACACAGGCCCAGCACTAGCTGTCATATGCTTTCTTTGGCTGAGGATGTAATTTCTTTAATTCGTGGATCCCAGCCTCATCCAGACAGGTCCTCTCTCCCACCTCCAGAGAAGAGGCCTAGAGCAGAGCCCCCTGAACCAGGATCCACTGATGATTCTTCTGATGACTCAGAACATACAGACCCTCCTGAGGCTTCTTATTCTCCTTACGAAGACTCTGATGCGGAAGAGTCCATTCCTTCAGCCTCTCCACCTGAGGAATTTTCCTTTGGGGAAACCTTGCATGCTATGAGGGAACAATTTGGGTCCCGGACACTCATCACCATTTATACAAGGCTCCTTTTGCAGATCCAGAGACTATCTCCCAGGGCCCTAAAGCTGTAGCAGCTACTTCTACTAAAAACCCCCTCCCCTCTGAAAGGGAATCCAGGTCCTTAGAGAGATGGGGTAAAAAAGTTTACACTTCTGCTACCTTGTCAGCTAGGGCTTTGAACTGCCAATTTCACATGATTCAATATCAAGAGTTTATGCTTGACCAGTTAACTAAAAAGCTGTCCTCTGAAGAATCTTTAGATAAAAAATATGTTCAGGAAATGGTACATAACATACAGCAGGTTAGTAACCATTCTTTAAAATGTGGCTATGATGCACTGGAGGCTTCCTTTAGATCAGCCATGACTGGCACAGTTATCAGGAGACATGCATGGTTGAAAGAACAGGCATTACCAGACCATGTCAAATCAAAGCTTTTGGATGCACCCATGGACAAGGTCAATTTATTTGGTTCCCGTGCTCAGCAGGTGCGAAAGAAGATGGAAGAGAAGGCGAAATCTGTACAAACGGTGAAAGATTTCTTACAGGTTCAACCTCCAAGGTTTAGCAGGAACTGGCCCTCCAAGAATTGGTCCTTTCCAGACTCCTCTAAGACTCAGAGAGGCAGGAATAGGCGTTCTAGAGGCAGAAACCAATCCAGGGGTGCCTACAGGGGACGCCAGTGGCAAGGATAACAACCAGCGAGGCACGGAAGCAGCCACCACCACTACAACAACTCAATCACAGTGACCTGACAGTGGCACCGCCTACCAGGGAACAACTAGAAGCACCCTTAGGCGGAAAGCTAACCTTATTTTCAAAAAACTGGCATTGCATCACAAGGGAAAAATGGATTTTGCAAACTATAGACCAAGGTTACAGGTTCCATTTCCATACTCTACCAGGGAAGAGAGGAATGCCAAACCTACCACCTACTCAAAGGACAGAAGCTCTAAAACAAATATCTCAGCTATTAAGAATGAGAGCTGTGGAAAAGGTACCATCTATGGAGCAAGGAAAGGGATTTTACTCCAGACTCTTCCTGGTACCAAGAAATGAAAACAAATGGAGACCCATTCTAGACCTGTCCGCTTTAAACACATTCCTCATTGTTCCAAAATTCAAAATGCTGACCCTACAGCAGCTTCTTCCCATGCTGGGCAAGGAGTCTTGGCTGGTAACTCTAGATCTCAAGGAGGCATACCTGCACGTCCCCATAAGACCAATTTGCAGAAGATACCTCAGATTTCTTGCAGGATCAGAGCATTATCAATTTTCAGCATTGCCCTTTGGCTTATCTACTGCGCCCAGAGTGTTCACGAAATGCCTGGCATCAGTAATTGCTCATTGCAGACTTCAGGTTATCCAAATTTATCCCTACCTGGACGACTGCCTGATACAAGCGGACAACAAAAGCAAGCTTATAGAAGACTTACAAAGAGTCATTTACCTGCTGCAAGCCTTGGGATATACAGTCAATATAAAAAAAGTCAAGGCTGATTCCATCCCAAAGAATAACCTTTCTGGGTGCAGAGCTGGACACATCAAAACAAATGGCATTCCTAACTGCAGAAAAGAAAGAGCAACTACCTCTCTACTTCTTGGCATTAGCAAAGCAGAACCATCTAACTGCAAGAAAAGTACTGCAAGCGCTAGGCTTCATGGCATCCTGCATAATTCTGGTCCCTCATGCCAGACTGCATATGAGAAAGCTACAGTGGTACCTAAAGAATTTGTGGTCCCAACACAAGCACAGCCTAGAAACCAAAATTCCAATAATTCCATGCCTGAAACAAGAGTTCCTATGGTGGGCTCAGGCCTGTCAATCAAACACAGGATTGCCCTTCTGCAACAGCCAACCAAGCCAAACCATCACGACAGATGCCTCAGACCTCGGTTGGGGGGCACACATGCTGGGCAAGGGCATACAAGGCTTATGGACTCAAGACCAGCTGCGCCTACACATAAATCTAAAGGAAATGCTGGCAGTAAAATTGGCAATCCAGTCATTCAGACCATTTCTCCAAGAAGGTCAGTTGATGATAAGGACAGACAACACCACAGTTATGTGGTACATCAACAAACAGGGAGGCACCCATTCATATCCTCTATGCCGGCTGGCCCTGGACCTATGGGATGTGGCCCTGAGCTACAACATTCAGTTACAAGCAATTTTTGTACCGGGAAAAGAAAACATTCTAGCAGACATATTAAGCAGAACTACCACAGATGCCCACGAATGGATGCTTCATCCGGACATCTTCAAAGCCATCACAAGAGAATGGGGATTACCACAAATAGACTTGTTTGCATCCCCACTCAATCACCAGCTAAAGAAATTCTGCACAAGGACGTACCACCCACTTGCTTGGAAGGTGGACTCCCTATCTTTCAGTTGGAAAAACCTGACAGTATACACATTCCCACCACTTCCTTTGATGCACAAGGTGCTTCTGAAGATCAAAGAGGACCGTCCAAGGATCATTCTGATAGCTCCAGACTGGCCAAGACAACATTGGTACCCATTGCTGAGGAGCATGTCTCGGGAACAAATATGGACACTACCCCTGATCCCATTACTGTTAACACAGAACAACTACAACATCCTGCATCCAAACCTGAAAACTCTGCAGCTAACTGCCTGGAACATTACATAACAGCAATTAACCCAAATTTATCCCAAAGGGTTAAAGACATAATCCTGGAGGCTCGTAGACCTTTCAACAAGAAAGAATTATGCAGCAAAATGGAAAAGATATCTCATTTGGAGTACTGCAAAGGGAGAAGATGTGACACTGGTAAACATAGCCAACATCCTGGAGTACTTGGCAGAGCTCTTCCACACAGGCCTGTCCTATTCTTCCATCAAGATACATGCATCAGCTATTTCAGCAGAATACAGCTTGGATCCTCCTGTCTTCTCTCATCCCCTGCTCAGACAGTTTCTGAGAGGAATTAAAAATGTAAAACCTCCCAGGAACCCACCATTGCCAGCATGGGACTTGAACTTTGTGCTAGAAAAATTGACACTTCCCCCTTTCGAGCCAGCAGCAACAGCAGAATTACAATACTTATCCTGGAAGACTGCTTTCCTGCTGGCAATAACTTCAGCAAGAAGGGTCTCTGAACTACATGCATTAATGGCAGTGCAACCCTTCCTGATCTTCCATCAAGATAGAGTGTCCATGAGAACAAATCCTACATTTATGGCTAAGGTGGTATCCAGAGTGTCATTAAATCAGGCTATCCACCTACCTACATTCTTCCCAAACCCACAGAACAGGGGAGAAAGACTCTTGCATACCTTAGATGTACATAGACAATTACGCTACTACCTGGACAGGACTAAGTCCAATAGAAAAACTGACCAGCTTCTGGTAGCATATGCCACAGGAAAGGAAGGAAAACCAATTTCAAAACAGACAATCTCCAAATGGATTGGAAATTGCATTAGATTTTGTTACTCCTACCATGGAAAGAAAACTCCAGAGAACATCAGGCCTCAATCCACAAGGGCTACAGCCACTACCACAGCTTTCTTATGAGGAGTGGCTACCAAGGACATTATAGAGGCTGCTACTTGGACCTCCGTGCATACATTTGCCAAGCATTACAATTTACCTTTATACTCTAGATCCCGAGCAGGTTTTGCCACTGCTGTTTTGCAAGGGATCCTAGCTACACCATAATCTCTACTCTTTTCCTCCTCCCCTTGTTTAGCTATGGTATTCTACCCATTTGTAAGGACTGCAGATGCATCCTTGAAGGACATAGTACAGTTTTGTACCTACCATAAATGTAGATGTCCGATAGGAATGCATCTGCAGTCAGGATTACCCACCTACCTTCCCTCTGAGGTATTCCTAGGGTATTTGCCATCCTTCAGCTAGCTTGGGGATCTATTATGGTGTATTTGTTTGTATATATGTACATACATGCTTATTTTATGTGTTTGCTCTCTACTATTTGGAAACATTGGCATTTATCCAAATTTAGCCATCCAAGAGGGCACCTGGCATCTGGGGCAAGAAACACTGAGGAAAATGGCGTCGGCTGATGCCTTTATACCCGAAAAACTGCAGCGATGATGTCGGGTGAAGTGCGACACCAGCCGAAGCCGGACCCAGACTTTGGAATCCGGCTGACCGAAGGGCTGCCTGACGACAGGACAACCCATTTGTAAGGACTGCAGATGCATTCCTATCGGACATCTACATTTATGGTAGGTACAAAACTGTACTTTTCCTCTTCCTGACAACTTGGGGAATTCTTCCACATCAGGGGCTCAACCCCCAGCTAAGAAGCCCAAAGATTCCTGTGAGTTCTGGAAGCCATCTCCTACGCAGTCTTCCTCAGGCGGGGGGGAGTCTAGCTCTGCGGAACAGAAGCAATCCGCTTCGAGCTCCCTTACCTCTACCTCTTCTATGCCCCGTTCTCTATGGCTACTGGGCCAAGTGGCATCCCCTTGGAGTTGATTCCAGCTGTGTTGGTGCCAGGGTCATCTTTGCCTGTTCCTACCAGCAGGTCTCTATCCCATTCCCCATGAAGATCCCCTGACCTCCTTCATCGGCTTCGTCTGGGTCTTCCCGAAGCTTGCTCTTTAGGGATGTCAGTAAGCTCTTGAGGCAGTTCCTTGAGACACTGACCCCAGATGGGGCTTATGTCCGCCCCATCTGCTTCCATATCCATGATGTTCTCCCCATTCCAACCAGTAGTGCCTTCTCCAATTGGTCGTCTGGTTTTGATGTATTGGTTCCATTGGGTCCCGGTGCCTGGATGTCGGAGCCGATAGAGATTTCTTCTTCACCTCTGGCATTCTTCCTAACTTGCTCAGCTCCTGCTACTTTGGTTCCGAGCATGTCTCAGAGCTGTAGCATTGAGGATGGTTTGGGAGGGTTTGACTTTGACTCTGAAGCTTTCTGAGCTATCTCTTCCCCTCTGGGCCTTGGCTTTTGACAGCTCGGCTCCAGCACCCCCCTCAGAGCGGGAGACCCATTCTCTACATGAGGTGTCTGCCCCAGTGGCTTCAGCTCCAGTAAGACATCTCTAGGTGGTTCAGAGTTGTCTTGCATTCAAGGTTGTGGAGAGAGTCCTCTCCATTCCCAAGAGACACTTGGCACTTACTGCTACGGATGTCCCCCACTCCACTCTGGAACTGTGCCTGAGACCTCTGAGCTACCACATGAACAGCCAGTCTCAAAAAGCCTCCACACCGTTCCTTTGGTCGATTCCAAAGCTTCTTCTGACACCTCCCGGAGCATCCCCCCGAGGAGGTCTCTCGGAAGAGACCATGTAAAAGGAGCCACGTGGATTTCCCTTCAGAATCCCTCGCCACAGATACCAATTTTGAGGAAGGTGAAGGGTCTCACAAATCATCACCCAACGAGGTATCCATCGGAGACGTCCTTTCATTCCTTCACCAGAAGTATGGATGGTCCTCCCAAACCCCTTCCCTGGAATAACCTGTATTGTGGGATAATTTTGGGGCCAGCTCATCTAATACCTGGGTGTCCCTACCCCCCCGACCAACCTGCTGATCCTGCACATGTCATCGAAGGCTTGAAAGGAACCGGATACAGTAGAACCCATTTCTAAACACGCTGATAAAATTGCAAGTGCCCCAGATGACAGTTTTGGACCAAAGGAATCCTGGTAGATGCTTTGGTTGTAGTGGCAGCCACTAAGAATTTGCTAGCTCAGGAAGGATCCTATGTCCACCCCCAAGTAGAGAATCCCGGATGCTGGAGGACAGATTTGGCAAGAGTCTACTCCTCGTCTACCTTTGCTCTTCGGGTGTTGAACTACTTGTCTCATTTTACCTGAATACAAAGGGACTTAGTTAAGGAACTCTCTAGCTCAGTCCTGGGGTCCGTGCCTATCGAGGAATGAGAAGTCTGTTACTTTTAGGCTGGCCACTCTACATTCCCTAGCCAATGCATCCATGAGGCTTATCTCTTATGCTGCAGAGAGTACCTCAAGGGCGGCCGGTTCCAGCATTGCCATACAGTGTCATGCCTGGATGAGGCTGTGCAATTATGCAGAGCCCTTCAAAAAGTCCTTCCTTAATGCCTCCCTTTGATGGCTCCACCTTGTTTGGGCTCACGGTATGTGACATTTTGAACCAGAGTGAGAAAGATGGTAAGAATCTGCCGTCTGGATCTGTTTTTGTACTCCATAACAGACCTTCTATAGCAACCAACATGGTAGTAAGAAAACTTGGCTTTGGAAGTCACAGGACACTCAGGGAGACCCCCCCCCCAAAAGGCAAAGGGGAAATAGTCAGAATGGCAGACGCCACCCATGTGGCCGAGGGGGTTCGCAAAATCAAGGGTCTCTGAAACCTGTTCTGGACAAACCCTTCCAAAGATCCTGAACGGTTACCTGGCTGCTCTCCTCTGGAAGCAGTCTGGGAACATTTCTCCTTACACCCAGAAGCCTGGGAGGTCATTACAAATGAAAAACGTGTGCTAAAGATCATATCCAGAGGATACTCCATCACCTTTTCCAACACTCCCAAGCATAACTCCTGCCTCCCCGATGTTCCACCCAGTCTAAAGGAGGACGTGGCCCAAGAAGTAAAAAAAGTTGCTGCAAAAGAGTCATCCAAAACGTTCTTCCAGATCAAGTCGGATTGGGCGTTTACTCCAGAAAGACAGGACCTATGGCCTGTCTTGGATCTAACCGACCTGAACAAGTCAGTGAAGCACACAAAGTTCGGGACAGTCATGATTCAATCAGTCTTGCCTCTCTTGAAGATGGACGATTGGATGGGATCTATAGACCTCAATGGTTGTGTACTACCATATCAAAATGGACAGGCACTCCAGGTCTTTTTCTACATTTCAAGCTGGAAGCCAGTCACTACCAGTTACGGGTGCTTCTGTTTGACCTCACCACAGCCCTCAGGGTGTTCATCAGATGTCTAGTGGTAGTGGCAGCTCATCTCCGACTGCAAAGCTGCAAGATATTTCCATAACTGGACAACTGGTTTTTGACCGCGCCAACCAGGCATTTACTCTTTCAGGCCAGGGATTGCTTCCTCAACCTAGCTTCTGCACTGAGCAGAACTATAAACTTGCAGAAGTCCTATCTAGAACCAGTTCAAAACATAGATTGTATAGGGGCACATTTGCACACAATGATAGCTCATGTTTACCTTGCATCAGACAGGGTGGTAAATCTGAGATCCTATGTCAGCCAGATCTTGACTGTTTGGAAACCCCCAGCCTCTCTCATTCTATGAGCTTTAGGCTCAATGGCAGCAGCCATAACTCTTCTTCCAATGGCATGCTTCCACATGGGTACTCTACAGTGGTCGCTTCTCAGAAATCCCTTGAAACCTTCCCATCAACCTGTCTCATGTGTGCAAGAATTCTTTCCTTTAGTGGCTCCATTATCCAGAGATTACCCAGGAGCTGCCATTCGTTCTGCCCTCCCCAACCACTGCATTGACCATAGACTCCTCCCAGTTTGGGTGTGGGGGGGTATTGTCTGGGATGGATGGTCCAAGACATGTGGTTGCCACAGGAGACCAAGTTGTATATCAGTGTTCTCAAGATGAGCAGTTTTTGTAGCATTGCAAGAACTACACATCTTTCTTCCTCAGTGGGCTATTGCTGTCCAAACAGGCAATGTGTCAAGCAAACGGGGAGGAGCCAGGTCTTAGCTCGTTTGTCAAGAAGTGATGAAGGTTTGACAGTGGGCGATTTCTTCCAACCACTTCCTGGTAGCAATGCACATTTTGGGGAAATCCAGAATCCTACCAGACACTCCGCAGAGTGCAACGGATTCCTCACAAGTGTTCCCTGAATCAGTCCATGGCAGATGCAGTCTTCCAGAAAAGGGTTATCCTTGCTGCAATCTCTGTGTCCCCTCTCAACAACAAATGCAGCAAGTATTTTGCCTTGATCCCTCCTCAGGGATGCTCTGGTGCATGCTTGGCTGTCTGGTGTACTATATGCCTTTCCCCCTCTTCCGTTGATTCCATGTTCCTGCAGAAAACTCAGTATGTGAAGGAAAGCAATCCTCAATGCTCCTTTTTTGGCCTCAAAAAAATGGTTCACCTTTCTAGGAGTTTGACCCCAGATGATGATGGATCCAAGTCCAGATCTACTTTCTCATCCATCGGGGCATCCACATCCCAACATTCAGGCCCAGAAATTCGCTGCATGGTTTCTCCACTTCCAGTGATGGCTAGATCTTCCAGGCTGTCTTCTCCAGTCAGAGAAAATTTGATTTCATCCCATAGGGCTTCTACTCAAGATTTATAAAGGTAAGTGGAAAATATTCTCCTTTTGTGTGGAATAGAACTAGATAGATCCTTTTACATCCCCAGGTTCAGTAGTGGTAGACTTTTCTGGCTTCCCTTTTCAAGGATGGTGCTAGTTATTTTACAGTCAAGGTTCAGCTTGTTGCCATTTCTAACTTCCACTTTGGTTTTGACTCTGTGTTTTTAGCCTCTTCAAAGTTGTATAAGGCCTTTCTTAGGGGCACCTGTGCCTCCCTGGGATCTTACTATGGTTCTGTAAGCTTTAGTCCATCCACCATTTGAACCCTCTGCCACTGCAGATCTGAAGTTCCTTTCCTGGAAAACTCTTCCTAGTGGCGACTGCCTCAACCAGGAGAGTGTCTGAGCTGGAGGCTCTTTCCGCAAAATTTCTATTCTTAGTTTTTCATTAAGACAGAGTTACCCTATGTACGAATCCCTCTTTTTTTTACCCAAGGGGGCTAAAGAGACTAACATTAGCCAGTCAATGAATCTTCCAATATTCTTTCCTGAATATCAGAACAAAGGGGAGCACACCTTACACATGCCTTGATGTGCGTAGACAGCTTCGTTTTTACATCCATATAACTAAATCCTTCAGGAATTGCGATCAGCTGTTTGTTTCCTTTTCAAATGCTAAAAAAAGGTAAACCAGTGACCAAAGTTACTTTGGCCAAATTGTTGAAAGACTGTATTATGTTTATTTACTCTTCTAAAGGTATTCCCTTACCAGGTCCGGTAGGAGCACACTGTTCAAGGTCCATGGCCACGTCTCAAGCCTTTTGGTCCAGAGTTTCTATTTAGGACATTTGTGCTGCTGATACTTGGTCAAAGCCCCATACTTTTGTCACTCATTTTAAATTGGACATTGTATCCAGGAGTAGAAGTACTTTTCATTCTGCTACACACCAGAATATCCTTCCTTGATGGCCACCCTGGATTGTGGTAGCTGAAGACTCTGTCCTACAGATTAGTGGAATGAAGTGGATAACATCAAATAAAGAAGTTGTGTTTGTGTGGTCCAACTTCATTCTGTTAACCTTCCTGCCCCCCTCCCACCTATCCAAATGTTTGTTTGGGAAGCCTAGTAGAAGTTACCAAGAATTGTATTCCTTCGTTTCAGTTCCTGATGTTCTGTTAGTGTGATATCTGTTTATATGTTGATGATCTTACCTTTATATTATTGTTAATGTTTAAGGGACACTATGTTCTTGTTGGCAAACTCAATCTGAGGTAACTTGGGGGAGCAGGGCATTATGGGTAGGTAAGAGGAGCTCAAGTCTGGAGTCTCAAGCTGGAAGAAGGCGGATGGTCAGTTTCGAATGCTGGAACAGAATTCCCACAGGTTAATGGAATGAAGTTGGACAACACAAATGGAACGTTATGCTAAGAATGTAACTTTTTTCAGCACCTCTCACCCATACAGCCATTGGACTTTGTTATGCAGCAGGAGATCTGAATATGCGCTGTTGACTTCATCCAACAGTGAACAGAATTGTCAATGGTTTAACCCTGTTGCTGTTATTTTGTCCACTATTTGAATAATGAAGTTCATCACCTCCATGCATTAGAATGCAGTCAAACCCCTTCTGTACTCCTGTTATAATAGATGCCCCATCAGTAGCCACTGACAATTTGTGGGTGGTGTTTATTTCTTTGGCTTTTAAACAATTCACCACAGCCTCACAAATGTCTTCCACCTCCATGTTTGGCCTTTTAGCAGCATCATCTCAATGATTTCTTCCTGCGGCCCATCAGAGTTCACATATCTGCATAACCGCGCTATCTGCTCAATATCCTTTACATCTTTTGACTCATCAGAGGCGATTGAGTATGCTGGAGCCAGGGGGGGGTGGCTTGTGGACTAAGGTGGCCACACAACAAGAAGAGAAGAGGTTTTAAGTCATACAAGGGATAATTGGCTAAGCTTAAAATGGCTCACAAGGGCAGTTAGCTTAGTACTAAACTATGAACTATAAATTTGTTGACTGGTTATGTCTGCTGCCATCTTAATGGTCCTGTCCTTGATGGTCTTTGCAGAGAGGCATATCTCTAATTTTCTGAACAATTTCACGTTTGTTTTTGAAGTCCGAGAATAGATGCTCTGTTGTTTTAATGAATGATTCTTTTTTGTATTCTCCTCCATCTGTGAATGTTTTTTCATGCCTTACTATCTCCTGAGTTACCACAAAGCTAGCAGCAGTAGCTGAGTTTACAGACTTGATCCACTTCTTGAAAATGTATTTGCTCCAATCAGCTTTCCACAGCAGTTCCAAAATCACTCTTTTTCATTCATCTCCAGCTTGGTACTTTTCAGGAAATGTCTTTCAGCACTACATTTTTTTGTTGCTTACTAATTTCTCGCCACGTAGCAAGCATACGGATAATCTGTCCACACAAAATTAAACTCTTTCCTTCCAAGACTTTTTTTTTTTTTTTTGGGATTTATCCATGGTTAGCTTACAGGGGGTCAAAAACTCAAGATGCGCCTCCTGCAGGCCAGGGAAAGACGGCATGCTGTAGACATTCTAGGATGTGACGGATATTTTTGTTGACTTTGAGAGGTACAGAAACCTTTACTGATGCTGCTGCAGGGGATCGCTTGATGTGTGTGTAAAATGCATGGTAACTGAAACCCTGTTATCTGGCAGTCTAAGTTTATAAGAGCAATTAGAACTGTAGAAACACCATGTGAGCTGGGCTAATACAAAGTAGCTTCAACAGATCATGTATCAAAGCAAGCCAAAGTCATAGGGAAGAAAACAACGGGCTTCTCATGTCTTCATAAAAGTGTAGATTGTATGCAAGTGAAAAAGCAGATGAGTGCTGTGTACTGTTGGAACCAAAACATGGGTATTTATACATTTTTCATGCCCTCTATTTAACATTACAAAAGTTTTTTAAAATCTTAGAGAAGCAACCAAAATGCTAAGGATGGACCAACTCACGATGATTGGTTAACATTCCACAATCTTGAATGTAATCTGTACAAAAAGTGAACCAGTGTGCAAACCTTATATGTAAAAATGAACAAATGAGTATTTCCCATCCAAGGTGTATGTGATTGGGCTGGATATTCAATGTTGATATATGATGTGATGAAACTTCGTTTAGTGGACTGAACTCAACCAATGAGGGCATGAAGAATAAGTTCATTTGGTAAGTTCCTATTTGGATTTAAAGAATGTCATTGGGCATATTTGATGACTAATGGGGCCTTAGAACTAGGTTCCTGGGCAATGGGAAATACGTGTGAAGTAAAATGAAGCAAAGAATGTGTTTTTTGATTCGTGCTAACACTTGTCTAATAAAGCCAAACACATTTCTAATTAGCCATATCCATTTTATCTAATTTAAATATAGTGCTTTATAATTACAAAGTTACGGTGCTGGAGCTACACCAGATTCACCTGCAAAAAAATAGGCTGCTTCCCCTGAATATCAGTAAAACTAATCCAAGGTAAGACCTGGTAAAATAAAATCAGTGGCGTTTTTCATATGAGAGTGTAGTGCTAATTTGGGGGGATGAGTGAATGATTATAAGGAAGCAGAGCTTGCTAACTCATCTTTTGCAGAGGCAAGTGAAGTTAAAGTTAAGGTTAAACCAATGATCTAACAAACATAGAGGGCTTTTTCTAGTGGGTACGAATAGGCGACGGAATGAGACTCTGGAAGCAGAGCTTGCTAGTTCTAGTTTTACCAAAGAACGAGAAGCTATGAATGATTGGTGGATGGAGGAACCCATGAACCAGTGGCCATAATTTGTAAAGGGTATATGTGACTGGGCCGACCATAGAGTGGTACCATGTGATTGGATGAACAATTGCTAAATTAGTAGCGAATGGGGAACTACTAACTGGGGTAAGCATAATAGGACATTGTGAAGAAATGCTAGAGTGTTATTGCGCATTTATGTTGAGCCATAGAATTTTGGCTAATAGCGGGTCAATATCAGAACAGGGATAATGTGAATAAAGAAAAAAAAAAAAAATTACTGAGAAATTAAAAAAAAAAGGAAGTTTATAAGAACAATATTTAAAATCCGGTCTCTACTTTTGTTCCTAGAGTGGCTTCCTCTAGTTCAAAGCTACAGGGAGCCACTGCAGAGGGGTGGAAGAGCCATATGCAGCTCCAGAGCCGGTGGTTGCCAACCCCTGATCTAGACCATCCAATGGGAAATAAATTCACCCCTGGTCTGGCCCCATGTCTCTAATAGAGATAGTAAGTAAAATATTACCTGACGTACCCCCCACACACACATACTCAACTCTTGGCCACCTCCAAGCTAACATTTACCCCTCCTAATAGACACCAAAAGTACATGGGGACACAGTTGGTTTGGGTTGTATGGCTAGGCTTATAAAGGCCCCGGTGGTCATTAGCTAGTATATACCTATGAACCTATAACTTTTTTTTTTTTTTTCTACACACACTAGCCCTCTTTCATGTCGAAAGTGCTCCCAGAATTCACTGTGCCTTTTAGTCTCCCTGTGTTCTTCCCAGAACCTAAGAATAAGGGAAGGAGAATGCTTCATACCTTGAATGTGCATCAGCAGCTCAGGTACTACCTTGACAGTACAAAACTCTTTAGGAAGACTGAAAGACTTTGTATTTCCTACACAGGGGAAAAGAATGGTCAACTTCTCTGTAAGTGAACCATTGAACGTTGGTTGTCCTCTGGCATTTTTTTTGTTGCACCATCTCTCTAGGAAAACTGAAAGGCTTTTTATTTCCTGCACAGGGGAAAAGATTGGTCAACTTGTCTGTAAGTGAACCATTGAACGTTGGTTGTCCTCTGGCATTTTTTTTTTGTTGCACCACCATGGCAGAGCAAATCCAGGCAAGGTAAAGGCACATTCAAGCAGGGCATTTTCTTCAGTGGCATATTGGAAACGAGTAGACTTGAAGTATTCTAGAGGCAGCAACATACTTGCATGAAACACTACAAGCTTGCTGCCTTTTCTAGATCTAGAGTGAGCTTCTCTAGGGACCATTTTCCAGGGTCTCCTGAACCTTTATCTTTCCTCCTCCCAGGTTGGGTAAGCTTTGGAATTTTCCCATGTACCAAGAAGCTGTGCTGAACATAGCTTAGTTAGTTGCATAGATCATACTTGCCTATATCAATAGAAGTTCATATAATACACTTCGTTACTGGCAGTACCAACCCATCCAGCCTCCTTTTCTTTTTCAGACAGGCAGTGGGAGGGGCTCTAAACTTTTTTTAGGCTGCCAGAGGAAGGACAGCAGGGCACTATCGTGAACATTTCTTGTCATCAAAGGTAGTTTTGGCGAATGCACACAAATCGAAAGCAGTTCACCAAAACCATTTTAATCAACAGTGGAGATCAACTTTTTTCCACTGTTGTGCAACCTCGGAGTTGATATGTATAATTTGTCCCCCACATGGGTGTGCAGTGGAGTTAAACTGCCTTACTTCAGGACTTCTTAGGTTTCATTTGGGTCTCCTGTTCACAAATGCTTTTTGGATGCTTTTACCACTTGTAATCCAGATTTGCAGCCTCCTGCATCTAAGAAACCATACATGCTCTGCAGAGTGCCTGAGAATGTGCAGTTCCTGTACAAAATCCAGTAGCAGACCCTTCAGTTTTCTCTGTCTACTAATAAACCAACCGAAATTCTCTCTGCATTCAGTGTGCTGCCATCTAATTGAGCAGGGATTTGGACATGTAAGGCAAAAAGTATATACCTCTACCACCCTCGCTTTCAAAGCCCTTCACTACCAAGCACAAATGACTAAGTATGTACTGTCCATTTTGGGAAATTGAATAAGTCTGTGGCTGAATTTGAAGATTCTGAACACAAGTCTTAGGTTATCTCTGTGCTCAACAATGCCACACAAGTAGCCAGACACTTCATTAAATACAGCTGTGATACTGCAGAGTCTTCCTCGAGAGCTGCAGCCACTGGTTTGGCCATCTGCATATTTACTTGGCATCACCTTCAGTCCCTTCCAGAAGATGTCAAGGTCAAGCTTCTGGACTCCCACCTCTATAGGAGCTCCTTTTTGGTCCCTCTGCCATTGAACTTTTCAAAACGCTGTAAGAAAAAGGCAAAGTCATGCAACACCTTAAGAAGGTTTTTGTTTCTTCAGACACTATATAACAAAGGAGCTATCTCTATAATCCGCCCCACCTTTGTTCATAGGGAACAATTGCCCCCTGAAAAGGGCAAAAAACTTACTTAGTAAAGATTTCATGAGAAACCTCAGTGGGATTTTTAGTCTGGAAAAGGCTGTAACTGATTATGTTCTGCCTCCTCCCTCAAGCACTAGTCCACACATTCCTCTTACCCTAAGGCTCCATCTATCCCTCCCAACCTGGAATTCCTTATGTCAGATAAGTGGGTTTTGTCCATCATACAGAACTGTCACAAAATGTCTTGAGGAGTCTCTATCCCCAAGAGGTTATTCTTCTCCTACCTCTGCAAATCATTATCAGATCACCCCTCCTTTGCTTAAGGAACTGCTTTCTCAGGGGCATATAGAACCAGTCCGTCTTCAGGTCTTGAGAAATGGTTTCTGCTTGAGACTATTCCTGGTCCTCAAGAAGGAGGAATCATGATGGACCATACCAGGTTTGTCTCATCTCCACAACTTTTTGAAAGTCCTGTACTTCAAGATATTCTCTCTCCCCAGACTCTACGTCCCCTCATCCTTCTGTAGGCCTTTCTAGTCATCTAAGATCTGAAGGATGTGTACCTGCGCATTTCTGTACACACTAACTACAGGAAATTTGTCAGGTTTTCCATCTCACCATCACAAATTCAGTTTTCAGCTTTACCTTTTAGCATGTCTATACAAGTTTTCACAAAGTGCCTAGCTCTAGCTGTTGCCACCTGCAGAATGTAGGGGATACAGATTTCTCCTATCTGGATGGACCTTTTTATTCAGGTATTGTCCAAGGAAGCCCTGATGTTGCATCTCAGATTCATGATGTCTCTTCTGTAAAGACTTGCACTCTCAGCCTAAGAAAGTCCTCCCTGACCCTATCCTTGGACAATCTGTAACCTCAAAAAGAGAGATTCTAAAAGCCCTAGGGTATGTCCCTCATTCCAGCTTGCAGTTCAGGAAGATTCAGTGGTACCTGAAATCTGTCTGGTCTCAACACCGTTACCCCTTGGACTTCCAAATACCTTTCTTGCCCTTTAATAAAGTAGGAGCTGCAATGGTGGATCTCTCTGGTGAAACTGAATACAAGAGTTCCCTTTCTAGCATCTGCACCAACCCAGGTCCTATACATAGACTCATCCAAGTTGGTCTGGGGTGTGTGGCAACGCTATGCAACAGTTCAGGGACAGTGCACCCCCCCCCCCCCAGAGAACTTGAGAAGCGCATCGATGTGAAGGAGATGAAAGCCTTCATCTAAGCCTTACAGGAGCTGTCTCGCCCGTAGAGCCTAAGCCCCTGAAAGTGTTCACAAAACACACCTCCGTCATATGGTACATCAGTAAACAGGGGGCACCAAGTCTAAACCGTGCAGGCTATCTCTGATGGCATGGGGCATAGACGTAGAAAGCAAGTTGTCCCTACGGACTGGTTATATTCCTTAAGAGATGGTGTCCTCGCAGACAACCTTAGCAGATCCAGAGAAGAATCCACAAATGGATGTTGCACGGAGATATCTTTCTGGACATAGTCCATAAATGCAGTGCACCTCCAATCTTTTTACCTCCATCCAGAACCAGCAGCTCAGGCTGTTCTGGACCTGTTCTCACAAGACCTGGAGGATGGACACCATGTCCTCCAGCTGAGGGAGAAGTTCCTATATGTCTTCCCCCTTAACCCCAAATGTTATTCTGATGGTGCAGAGAGGAGCAATCCAGAAATCTTGCCAGTGATTCTCTTTTGGCTCAGGCAGCATTCATTCCTCCATATACTTCATTTGGCTGGTAGCATTAACTTGACATTACCTCACAGGGTGGATTTGGTCACACAGAGAAGGGCTCTGATTCACCCCAACTCTTCAAACTCTCAATCTGTCTGTGTGGGTGATTTTTATTGTTAATCCCTTTCAGACACCGATTCTTAGAGGACATGCTGTAAGGTGCTCCAGGAGGCAAGATTAGTATTAAAAAAATCTTGCCTCTCCGAGTGAAAAAGATTTTTCCATAAGGTGCTACAAGAAGGAGGACTGCTGTTTGGTGGGTATAGCTACTATCCTCTCATATATGTGAGCTGCTTAAAATTGGCCCAGGACCTATACATAGACTCATCCAACCTGGCCTGGGTTGTGTAGACAAGGCTTTGCAACAGTTCAGGGATAGGGTTATCAAAACCCACTTATCTGCTGTCTCTGATTGCCTGCCCTTAAATCTTTAGTTGCTTTCCAGAGTCGAGGTCAACAGTTCTTAAAAGGCATCCTTCACCCTAAATTATTCTAGTAGGGCTATCCCCCACCACCCTGAAATCTGAATTTTGTTTGGGAAAAACTTACCTTGCCACCTTTTGAATTGGCAATTTCTGCTTTGCTAAAATTCTGTCTGGAAGATAGTTCTGCCAGTCACTCGCCTCTTCTAGAAGAGTTTTCGAAGTTTGAAGCTCTTGTGGCATCCTCTTTTCCTTGCCTTCTGTAAGGATAGGGTTCCCTTAAAGGCTTAATCATTTATGTCCAAAGTGACAAATGAGCATGCTCTAAACCAATCTGTTCATTTGCCAACCTTTTTTTTAATCTTAAAAACAGAAGTGAGAGAATCCTTCTGTCCCCTGTACAGAGATGGCTAAGATTTTAGCAGGAGAAAAAAAAACATTCAGAAAGTCTGACCAGCACTGTCTGTCCAGGAAGGTACTTTAGGAAGCCCTTTTTCTAGACAGATTGTCCATTTCCTTCGGTTACACCTTGCATCCACAGTCAAGGCCCAGTCCAACAGAGCGGTCTCCTCCTCTGGTGCCACCTTCAAAGGCATTGATTCCAGATCCATCGTGGAGGCTGACATTTGGTCTCTGTAAGCACTTTTACCAAGCATTCTGTGGTAGATGGCTTTTTCCAGCTCTAGGACCTCCTTTGCTAGAGTTCTTCTCTTGGGACTGGTAACAGCACCTCTTTTACCTAATCATACCCACCTCAACAAAAGTTAGTTATATGAATCACCCACAAGTATTGGAATTCTGCAGTCTAAGGAAGGACATAGTACAGTTGTTAAAGAACTTGCTATAAACAGTATATGTCTTAATGATTGCTGCTGCAGTATTATTCCCCCCCACACACCCATCATTCCTGTGCTTTGTAGTCTGGGTAGTTTCCTTTTCATCCTCTTACCTGGACATGTCTTTTTTAATGCTCTCTCCAGGGTTCTCCTGAGGCTAGATAGCCTTGAGGATACTATGCTCATACGTCTGCTTATGTACTTCTATGCCTGCATACTGAGGTCATACCCAGGATGTACAGAACACCAGGAAGGTGTTTTGGCTTTGGCACCTCGGCCAGATATTAGGTTGCCTACGACGGGATAACCCACAATTACTGGAATACTTCAACAGTTATCAGTAGGGCATCTATTGTTATGGTAAGTCCTTCTACAATTTCCTGCATGTATTGCAAAAAATATAGGTCAGTAATTTGTTTTTCACTATATTGTTTTAACTGTAAAAACATCAAAAACAAAAAAGTGAGTTTAGCGTAGTGTATCTGTTATTGTTTTCAGGGAGTTTTAATGGTTGGCCCACCAGGCACTGGAAAAACATTACTTGCTAAAGCTGTGGCAACTGAATGCAAAACAACATTTTTCAATGTTTCTTCATCTACACTTACCTCAAAGTACAGAGGGGAGTCAGAGAAATTAGTAAGATTGCTGTTTGAAATGGTAAGTGACTTTTAAACAGATCTCTTCCGTCATATGCAAATATTTGTAGTCCTGAATTATTTTGACATGTTAAAAGAGCAGTGATTTTGGACAGATGTCTGGTAGAAGTTACAGTCATTTTTCTTGGCACTTGAGAAAGATTTAAATTCTTACTAGATGTGTATTAGTCTTATGTGTATAAAGTAGACTTTTGTTTTTCAATTTCCCAATGCGTAGCTTGTGAAATATCATTTTCTGCTTAGATTTCTGTACTGCTGAACATCTACTGTTCCACTAAGAGGTCATTCTGTTGTGTTGGTAATCTGGGATTAAATTTTAAAGGTCAGTGAAACAGTGTAACACTTTTCTCTAGTAATAGCCCTCTTCCCCAGAGCTACCCAGTTTGTACTGTCCTTTTGTGCTACAGCCAACAGGTTGAAGCCCTTCAACATCTCCTTACTCCAAAAATCCCTTTCTAGGAAGCAATTCTTGTGGTGTCACATGTTAGTTCCAGTCAGTAAGGGTGAAGACTGCTGTTGGACTAGGCAATGCCATCCTTGCCATTCAGCAGGCTGGCATTTATTCTCCCCTTTAACATTCAGATTACAGTATGCATTATGCATCGCACAGATACACATTTTACCCCTTTCTTACTGTTCACATTGGTATGTATCTGCAATAGTGATAACCCCCCCCCAGGCATTTATTAAATGTTCATTTGGAGCTGAGTGAAAAACATCCATCCTGTGTAAAAAGTGTTAATCTGATGTTGTCCTCTTCATTCTTCCTCACTGATGGGTTACGGATCTGATTCGGCCATATTTTTCAGACTTGGATCTGAATCTCAAGCTCCTCCCTCTACCCATAATTCTCTACACCTTCCTCTACTCCCCAGACCTTGTTTGCCACCATTGCGACAGGATGTGGTTCTCCAGAATCTGGAGCTGTAGCGAAAGTTATGGGTGATTTGTCTTCTATTTTTTGTTTACTTGCTGTAATTTAAAAACTTCGTACTTATCCTTTCTCTCTCCATCCCTCTAAGTCTTTCTAGTTTTCACAGGCGTCAGGGTTGATTCCCCCCCCCCCCCTTCACCTCTGTTCTGTGTTTTTCTTGTGCCCATTAACACTTTTCCGTTCTATTTAGTTACAACATTTTGTAGTGTTTTATAGTTATAAAACATTTTTTCTTTGTTACCTTTTGAACTTTTGGTTTAGTGTGCGTGCAGCTGGTTCAGCAGTTAGAGTGGATGCTCATTCTGTCTCTATAGACTGTCGGAAAAAATTACTGGATTCAAGCGATGCACTTCCTGTGGGCGTAAAATCCCAAATTCTGATGCCCGCAAGAAGTGCATTTACTGCCTGGGACTGGAGCACTTTAAGTCCCAGTGCAACATTTGTGCATCTTTCAACCCTTGTGCCTTTTCTGACTGGCGCAATAAACTTTTCTTAAAAGGGTTGCTTCCTGCTTCATCCCCTTCATCTGAGGCTCAAACTCCCTCTAAAGCACACGGCTCCAAGGAAACCAAAAAGCAAGCCATCTCCATGTCTCCGAGGGCATTTTTGGAGCCTTCAGAGAAACTTCAAAAAACTTCAGATCTGAATTGCTCAGATCCACTGACTACCTTGGATCCGATGGAGGTTATCTAAATAAGTGGTTCTTCTCTAACATTGGTTCCTAGATAGGATCCCAGGCCCTTGGATCCAACAGTCAGGAGCGGATCTTCTAGCTTTGTTCTAAAGCCTGTCTCACCTTGCCCTCCAAATTGCTTCAAACTCTGGCCAGGCATTCCAGGCCTGCTTCCTCAGCTTCTTCCAGATTCTCTAGGAGCTTGAATGGAGGCTGATAAGGACATGATAATGTAGAAATTCCTTCAGACTCCGATCCAGATAGGGGTCTTGCCAGGTCTGTCCCCTTTTGGATCCGTGAGTGCCCTTGCTCAGCTTCCTCCAATCTGACCCATGGTTTCAGAGCCCCAGGATCTTAGATACCTGAGACAGTCAGCGTCTGATCCAAGAAAACCCCCTTCCTGGAGTCCGGTGACATCTGACCAGCCCTGATCAGATGCTGTCTGATTAGAGCAAGTCTCTAATCCGAGAGGTCGGTGCCAGTCCCAGGAGGTTGGGCTCTGCTCCTACACTGATGGATCCGTTTCTTCCTTTTAGTGCCTTGACCCTTAGCAGCTCGGGTCAGATTCTCTCTAGAGGGCTCTGATCCGTAGTGGGCCCTGACCTTTTGTCCTTGGCATCCTCAGCTCTTGGGAGATTGGGGGTGGGGTTTCTCTGGGTTCTCAGCCTTTTAGGTAGTGGAAAGGGCCTTCTTGTTGCATAGAGATCTGTCTTCTCACATTTTGTATCCTACCCCTTGCCCTGCATAGGGTCTGAGCGCTGAGCCCATCATGCCTTCTTCTTCAGGTCAGCCTACCCTAGGACACCTCCACACTCATTCCCCAGAGGGTTTTCCCATTCTTCGGATACCTCCCCAGAACACCCCACAGATGAGGTAACTCGAAAAAAGACATGCAAGAGGAGGCACATAGACTTCCCGATGGAGTCCCTCACTGAAGTCACAGACTTCGATGAGGGAGAGGGATCCCTTGATCTCCTTTGGAGACATCCTGGAAATCCTGAAACAGAAAGGAGGTTGGTCTTCCCAACTTCCTCCCTCTGAGGAGTCAGTGTTTTTGGAGGATTTCAGGACAGGCCCATCTACGTCTTGGGTGACCCCCCCCCCCCCCGTGGATGAATTTATTGACAGATTCCCAGATTCCCACCGGGCCTGGAAGGAACTGGACACAGTCAAGCCCCTCCCCAAGTGTGCAGATACGATGTTCTTCGTGTTTCACTGTTGCAGTCATTACATTTGGGTTATCTGCTTGCAGGTAGCCCTCAGTCAGCCTGATTAACAAAGTCTTGGGTCCTGCGTCGGTTGCTGTCCCTTCTTCCATGACGTCAGGTTGTCAGGGGTATAAAACATGCAGCCGACGCCATTTCCCCAATCTTTCTTGCCGTGTGGTGCCCAAAGCAGAAGCAGTTCACAAGTGCCGGTTGTCCGACTCCTGAAATTTTCGTTTTCGAGTTTCAGAACCGAAGTCATCAACTAAAGCTAAGTACCCTGTTGGGGAAACTTTTTCTTGTTCCTTACCGATGTCAGTGAAAGTTAATAATTGCATTACTTGTGGAAAGCAAACGCCTGAAAGATTTTCCTTCGTACTGTATTCCTTGCCTAGGCCCTGACCACGACGTACCTTGCTGTCGGTTTTGTGCTTTACTTAATTAGCGCACTGTCCGTCGTCTGTATATTTTCACCTCTAAATATTTCGGTTCTCTGTTTAATTATCCAGAAATGTCGTCTGTTAGGCATCCAACTACTGGGATTCTGAAGAAATCCAAAGATAGACAGAGACAGGCCGCCGAGGTCCAAAACTGCCAGTGAAGCTTCTCCTAAGCCTGTCGCCACTTCGCCGGTACTCAGTGAAGCGCTTTCGCAGCCCAATACTTCTGATTCACAGGCCTCTACTGAGACCCATTTGGAGTCCGGTATGCCGCGAGATGCTTCAACTATGGAACCTGCGGATGTCTCTACCTTGGATGGGTCCGGAGCCACTGTGCAGGCACCGGCTTCTGAGGGTGTATTCAGGCCTACGGACTTGCATATTAAACAGATGCCTCCTTCTTTACTTAGGCCTAAATCTCGATCCATGCCTAAAAAAACGATGCCCAGGCCACATGCTCAGGCCTTTATGCCTAAAGCAAATGATAAGGATGGCTGAAGATCTAATAACTCTAATCAGGGGTAGCCAACCCCCCCCCCTTCTAAGAGGCGTAGGACTGAAGTTGATTATGAATCTTTTGATCAGGATTCTGTTTCTGATTCTTCTGATGATCTGGATTTGCCTTTATCTGCTTATGAAGATTCTGATGCAGAGGACTCCATTCCCTCTGCTTCCCCTCCTGAGGATTTTTCTTTTGGGGAAACCTTACATACTCTAAGGGAGCATTTCCGCAGGGAAAGCCAGGATTTTTCTGATTCAAAAAATAGGCTTGGGGATTTCCTTCTCCTACCTCAGCATAGGCCTTTAGCTATTCCTCCCATACTAGACATTGTGGATGATGCTTTTTTGGAATCGAGTTTGGCCCCTGATACCCTGCCTCCTACTCCCAGAAAACCTGACAGATACTACAGGGTCCCTGAGTCCCACAAGTTCCTTTTTAAAAATCATATTGCAGATCCAGAGACTATTTCACAGGGGCCCAAGGGCATTAAGGCTTCTACTGCTAAAAATTGTACCCCTTCTGATAGAGACTCCAGGGCACTGGATAGATGGGGTAAGGAGGTTTACACTTCTGCAACCTTGGCCATTAGAGCTTTAAACTGCCAGTTTCATATGTTAAAGTATCAGCAACATGTTATTCGACTGCTTAAACAGAAAATGATGTTGATTCCTGACTGTGTGGAAAATAAAGAATTACAGGATTTAATGCATTCTGCTGAACAAGTTGGAAAGCATACTTTGCAATGTGGTTTTGATTCATTAGTGGCCTCTTTCAGGGCTGCTATTACTGGGTCTGTGCTCAGAAGGCATGCTTGGCTTCAGGAGCAATCTTTGCCTGATCATGTTAAAACTAAATTGTTGGATGCTCCTTTAAATCAGGACCGCCTGTTTGGCAACAAGGCTGAGGAAGTTCATAAAAAGATGGAAGATAAAGCTAAATCTATTCAAACTGTGAAAGATTATTTACAAGTTCAGCCTCCTAGATTTAGTAGGCACTGGCCTTCTAAGAATTGGTTCTCTCCAGCCCCTTCCAGGTCTTCTCAAGCCAAACCCAGAAACAGCAAAAACCCCAGGTTTCAGTCCCAGGGGACACACAGAACTAAGCAGTGGGAGGAGGCCTCCATTTCCAAATTTGGGAATAATAAGACCCCCCCCCCATGGTAAACTGTCTCAATGACTTCCTATTAACATTTTCAAGCACTTATCAACTGACTGCCCCTTTGGGGGGAAGGATTGCTCTTCATGCAAAGAATTGGGAACTCATTACCCAGGACAAATGGGTTTTAATATAGTGTCCCAGGGATACAGATTTCACTTCCACACATTGCCAACACCAAGCGGATGGCTGGACCTTCCTCCAAATCAGTGGGCAGAGGCCCAAAAACAAGTACTTTCTCTTTTAAGCATGGGGGCTATTCAACTGGTACCAGAAGAGGAAAAGGGACAAAGTTTCTACTTGAGACATTTCCTGGTACCCAGAAAAGACGATTCATGGCGTTCTATACTGGACCTATCTACTCTAAACACCTTTTTGGAGATTCCAAAATTCAAGATGCTTACCCTTCACCAATTAGTTCCTGTGCTTGGCAAAGATGCCTGTTTGGCAACAATAGATTTAAATGAAGCATACCTGCACATCCCAATCAGGGAACCTTGCAGAAGATACCTATGCTTCAAAGCAGACTACACGCACTATCCATTCACTGCACTGCCCTTTGGCTTATCTACTGCACCCAGGGTATTCACAAAGTGCCTAGCTCCAGTTGTTGCATTTTGCAGGTAAAGAATATTCAAATATACCCATACCTGGACGATTGTCTAATTCAGGCAGAAAGCCAGGACATACTTTTGAATCATCTGGCCTTTGTACAAAGGGTTCTAACTTGTCTGAGGTACACCATAAACGAAAAGAAATCACAACTGGTACCCTGTCAACAAATTATATTCCTGGGAGCAAGCTTGAATACAACTTCCCAGATGGCTTACCTCACGCCAGAGAAACAAATTCATTTGACAACCTACTTCAGACAAGTGGCCACAAAAACCCTGCTATCTGCATGCCTTTGGGGTTCGTGGCTTCCTGCATTCTTCTAATTCCATATGCAAGACTGCATATGAGGAAACTACAGTGGTATCTAAAAAGCCTATGGGGTGTCAACATTCTCGAGACCTAGAAACAATGATTCCCATCATACCTTGCCTATGCCTAGATTTCCTTTGGTGGGCAGAGGCCTGCCACCAAAACAAGGGACTACCTTTCACACCACCTCCTGCCGCCCAAACTCTAGCAGACACATCAGACTATGCATGGGGGGCTCACCTGGCAGGGAAGTGCATTCAGAGCAGATGGAACCCAAGTCAAATGCACCTGTATATCAGTCAAAAAGAAATGTTAGCTGTACAGAATGCTCTGACAGCCTTCAAGGACCACATTCTTCCAGGACAACTAATGATAAAGACAGACAACATCACTGTTATGTGGTACATAAACAAGCAGGGGGGTACACATTCCTACCTCCTCTGCAGACTAGCCATGGCATTGTGGAACACAGCCCTGAGCTACCAAGTGCACCTACAAACTCAATTCCTGCCATTAAAATTAAACACATTGGCAGACAGACTAAGCAGAAAACTTATGGACCCACACGAGTGGAAACTGGAACCAAGGATTTTCAACATGTTGGCAAGCAAATGGGGGAGCCCAGATATAGACCTGTTTGCATCTCCCCAAAACTACCATTTGGACACATTTTACACAAGGACTCCCCACAAACAAGCCTGGAAAGTGGATGCTCTGTCCTTCAGCTGGAAAAAAGCTGTCAGTCTGTGCCTCCCCCCCCCCCCCCTCTGCCTCTGCTCTCCAAAGTGCTACTGAAAATCAAACCGGACAAACCAAGGCTGATTTTGATTGCTCCAGATTGGCCACGCCAACACCGGTACCCCCTCCTACGCAGTGTGTCATGGTTATCTCCATGGCACCTGCCTCAGACTCCTTTCCTGCTGTCTCAGCAGGAGAACCAAGTTCAGCACCCTCAGCTTCTAACACTGAACCTTGCAGCCTGGCTAATTACTCAATCTCTCCTTCACCATCCCTCAGCAAACCTGTGATGGATATTTTAGAGGCAAGGAGGACTAGTACTAGAAAATCTTATGCTGAAAAATGGAAAAGATTCTGTGCCTGGAACCAGTCTCAAGGGATGAGTACAGCAGCACCCAGTTTACCTCAGATTTTACAATACTTAGAGATGCTTCTCAAGGGCCTGTCTTTTTCCTCCATTAAAGTCCACGCCTCAGCCATTTCAGCTCATTATAACAGAGAACCTCCCGTCTTCTCTCATCCACTGCTCAAGCAGTTCCTCAAAGGGGCCAAAAATTTGAGACCACCCAGGAGAGCTCCATCCCCAGCCTGGGACCTTAACTTTGTCTTGGACAAACTCACTCTACCTCCTTTCGAGCCAGTTGCTACTGCAGACTTAAAATTTCTTTCTTGGAAAAACAGCTTTCCTTTTAGCAATCACTTCAGCTAGAAGGGTATCTGAATTACAGGCCCTTATGGCAGTGAAGCCTTTCATCATCTTGCATGCGGACAGGGTGTCCCTCAGAACAAATCCATCCTTCATGCCCAAGGTGGTATCCAGTGTGGCTCTTAATCAGTCCTTTCATTTGCCACCCTTTTTTCCCAATCCTCAGAATAAAGGGGAACGGATACTGCATTCTTTAGATGTGCACAGACAACTAAGATTCTACTTGGACAAGACTAAACCTCAAAGGAAATCTGAACAATTGCTGGTGGCATTTGCTGCAGGGGCAGAGAGGAAGGGCTATTTCAAAGCAAACCATTTCTAAATGGATAAGCCATTGCATTAATTTCTGCTATAAGCACCATGGAAAACCTATCCCCCAGGGGATCAGACCTCACTCCACCAGGGCTGCATCTACCTGTACAGCCTTTCTTAGAGGCGTCCCTACCAGGGACATCATAGAAGCTGCTACCTGGAGTTCTGTACATACTTTCACCAAGCATTATCATTTGCCAATTTTCTCTAAATCCAGAGCTGGCTTTGCCACTGCAGTCTAGCAGGGCCTTCTAGCTGGCCCTAATGCTATCTAAATTCCTCCTCCCAACCATAGCTTTGGGAATCTACCCAAAAGTAATGAATGCAACAGTGAAACACGAAGAACATAGTACCGTTGTGTACACTTGCCATAAATGTAGATGTTCAAGTGTATTCACTGTTGCAGTCCTGGTTACCCTCCCTCCAGCCCCCTAACTTCATTTGACTATACCTCTACTTCCTTTACTATGCTTAAAAACCTTTTTGGTGTATTTGTTTTTTTTGTTGGAGGTCTATCTTTGTACTTTTTTGTTTAATTCCTTCCCATTAGGGGGGCACCTGACATCTGGGGCAAGAAAAACTGATGTAATGGTATCGGCTGCATGTTTTATACCCCTGATGACCTGACGTCATGGAAGAAGGGACAGCAACTGATGCAGGACCCAAGACTTTGTTATTCAGGCCGACTGAGGGCTACCTGCAAGCAGATAACCCAAATTAATGACTGCAACAATGAATACACTCTAACATCTACATTTATGGTCAGT
This sequence comes from Protopterus annectens, assembly GCF_019279795.1. NCBI lineage: Eukaryota > Metazoa > Chordata > Ceratodontiformes > Protopteridae > Protopterus > Protopterus annectens. The sequence goes on from NC_056725.1 coordinate 1,770,128,830, forward strand.
GTACACAACTGTACTTTTCTAGTCCCCCAGCAGACAAAGCACATTGGAGCAAAGGTGTCCCCATTAATGCCGTTGTTGTGGCGGCAGACACTAAGCAGGAGATAGCCGAGCAAAGCTTCTCTGTCCGTTTATCAAACAGGGAGTCTAGGCTAATGGACAGATTCAGTAAGTGCATCTACCCCTTAGCCACTTTTGCACTGAGGTTAAATTATTTGGCACACTTTACCCACTTGGAAAGAGATTTGATCAAGGAGCTCTCAAACTATCTTGCTGAGACCATGTTGGTGGAGGACTTCAAAAAGGTCTCTCCTTAACTGGCTACTCTTATCATCTATTGCTAATTCTTCAGTGAGGTTGCTCTCCCATATAGCAGAAAATACCTCACGAGCAGCTGGTTCAGGCATAGCTGTAAGGGGACATGCTTGGATGAGGCTATGCAAATTTGCGGAACCTTTTAAGGCATTCTTTGTTAGTGCCCCCTTCAATGGTTCCTCTTTGGACTATTTGTGAAAGACTCACTTACCTGCAGCGACCAGGAAAGAAGGATCCTGCCTGCCATGGGAATTATTGTTTACCCCTCAGAGGACCTTTTCTCTAAACCAGTAAGGAGAGAAGAAAACTTGGGAAATCTCCGGGGCCTTTTCAGGATCCACACAGGGACACTTTCTCCAGAGGCAGAGGAGGAAGTTTCAGTGGTAGACACCACTCCAGAGGCAAAGGTAGGTCCCACAGAACCATGTATTCAGTGATTCTTTCTCTGACGAGCCCTATCGATACTTTTGAAGTGTTGCCCGATTCTCTATCTCTGGAGGCAGTCTGTGGTCGTGTTTCCCTGCACCTAGACGCTTGGACAAACATTGCAAACAACACTTGGGTGCTAAGCATAATATAGGAGGTTATTACATTCCCTTTTTCCTTTCACCTCCAATACCCAGGAGGAAACTCTCCAACATTCCACCCAGTCAAAGGGGGTACGCAGCTCAAGAAATTCAAAAGCTGCTACAAAAAAGTCATCCAGGAGGTCCCGACCAAACAGTTAGGATTTGGAACTTGCTCCAACTTCTCTTTGGTGCCAAAGAAAACAGGGGGACCTAAGACCAATTCTGGATCTCAGCAATTTGAATCTCTATATACTTGGAAACTATGATTAAAGTCCAAGTCACCCTGTCACCTAGTCAAATTCAAAGAGCTAAGAAACCTCACAAAAAAAAAAAAATGCATTATTCAGGACAAAAAAAATTCTATCTAGATACCCAATTTACCCACCACACAGACCCAAACATTTTTTGGTAAACCATGAAGAGGATTCTTCACCCAGGGAAACCAACTACTCCAACTCCTTTCCCCAATGTGACACCACTGGAAACTGCCACCTTACTCAACACTCATTTAATTGGATCCATCCGTAAACTAACTCCTGACCAAAATCAAACACCAGTCTACTTCCACCCCCAAAACTTGTTCCCAAAATGCCTTTTCCCTAAAACCCATCTCCTCTGCCTATATAAAATCCCACCTGTTGAAACTTAAACCATGTTCCTCCTCCTGACAGCATACCCCTACAATTTCTCAGACCTACAGCCAGTGCCATCATACATCCCATCTCTATCAAAGAATCCACCGTTCTCGACATCTGGAAATCCTTATATACAATCCCCCTACACATAGGAGTTAGCTCCACTGACCCCTCCAACTATGGACCCATAGCCATCCTCTCCTCTCTCACAAATCCTAGAGAAATGCATTTATAGACAACTTCTCAAATACCTACTTCAGGATAATCTCTTGACTCCTCAGCATAGCTTCAGACCCCATCACAGCACCTCCACAGCCCTTCTATTGTTTGCCCAATCTGTCGCTGAGTCTAGAGACACTAATAAACTTGTGTCATGTCTTTTCCTTGCTCTTTCCAAGGCATTTGACACCATCTCTCACCCTAAGCTCCTCTCTAAACTATCCACTCTCAACCTCTCCTCTACTATTCTCTGGTTCTCTAGCTATCTTAGCAACTAACTACAATCTAACATGTTAGATGGCAAACTCCGTGGTCTCCTTTCCTGTCAGTTCAAACTGGAGTCCCTCAGGGATCCATCTTAGGGCCTCTTCTCTTTAATATCTTTACAAACAATCTACTTTCCGCCTGCTGCTCATCTTCCCTGATTCAGTGTGCAGACTATTGTACTGTCATTATCTATGCTAATAACCTCACTGACCTCCACACCCCAACTCAGAGCTCTTTCAACACCTTTGAATAATGGCTGATTAACAACCAACTCATCCTTAATCCTAAAAAAACTAAATTACTACTGTTCCTTCCCAAATGTATGTCCAAGCTTAGTACCACCTTCAGTATCTATTCCCTGGACAATACTCTCATTTATCCCAACTCCCAGACCAAACTCCTTGGTATCAGAAATCAACAATCAACTAAAATTCGACAGTCATGTCCAACAGTGTAGCAAAACTAACCAAAAACTTGGTCTACTGTATAGGAACAAAAAATATCTATCCACTACATGTAGGACTTCCCTTATATTTATCCACCTCCAAGTCAACCTTTTAGCCAAACTTGAACAAACATACAACCAAATTGTTAGATTTCCCTGTAACCTTCCTTATAAATCCCACCATAGCCTCGCTCTTAAACTACTTCATTGGCTCGAATTCCCTCAACTACTACAACTATCTCAGCTCTAAATGGCCCATTTACTAATTAACAGACCCTCAGACTTGTCCCTCTCTGTCCACTCTCATATCCCCCTATACACGTACCCATTCCCTCCAAAGTTCAGAACAATTCCTACTGGACACCTACAAACCAAACAAATCAATAGGTAGATTGCTCTATAAGTGAACAATTTCCCACACTTGGAACACACTTCCCAATAACATAAGATCTATCAAATCTACCTTGTTCAAAAAAGAACTCAAAAACTACATTGCTATTTCTCCTTCTTGCTCCTGCAACCATCCTACCGAAATTATACTTCATTAGTTAGTCCCTAAATTCTTTCTTCTACGCCACTATTATTAACTTTATCTGCTTTATTTTTCAGAAAACTATTTCTCTCTTAATATAGTCTCTTTTTCAACCTCACTAATAATTTCCTTCCTTTTTTTCTTTCCCCTTTAACTGGTACAACACTGGTTTACTTTATTAAAAACAGGTGTACTATCTCAGTTATTCTACTCTTTTATTTAAAACATTTCATATGTATTACATCCATTATTGCATATTAACAATTCCTGTTTTTATTCTCTCTTGTATTTTTGTATTTGTATTTTGGATTTTTATAACTGTATTGTGATTGTTTTGTGGAGCTTTTATCCTCTGATCTCCACTGAAAATGGGTCATATGGCCCAGTTGGACTAACCCAGTTAACAAAAGACAAACAAATAAATATAAAGAAATCAAAGTTCCGATTGGCAACGGTTCAGTTCATCCTGCCTCTTCTCCGCAAGGATGATTGGATGTGCTGTATAGATCTTCAGGATGCGTACTATCACCTCAAAATAGACCGGCACTGCTGAAGACACCTGTGCTTTCGGTTTGGAGCGAATCACTACCAATTCAGATTACTGCCCTTTGGGCTCACCACAGCACCCTGGGTGTTCACCAAATGCATAGCAGTTGTAGCAGCTGACCCGAGGCTCAAAGGTTTCCAGATGTTCCTTATTTCAGTGATTGACTCCTCATTGCCCTAACAAGGCATCAACTTTTAAAAGCTAGGGATTACTTGCTTCAGATCTCCAACACCCTAGGCATCACAATAAATCTTGCAAATTCCAAGCTGACTCCTGCATAAAATCTAGAATTAATAGGAGCTCAATTGAATATGATGAAGCAAGTAGGTTCACTAATTCTTCACTCCATCACATCTCTGAGAAGTCAGGTGTGGGACTTACTGTCTTCTCTGTCCTTGCTAGCAAAACTAGTGTTGCAAGCTCTTGGATCAGTATCAGCTGCTGTTATTCTAGTTCCTCTAGCAAGATTCTTCATTTGAATTCCCCAGAGGACCTTGGTGGTACAGTGGTCTATTCTTTACTAGCCTGTATCTGTCCCCATCATACTCACTCCAGTTTGCAAATAGCATATTCGATGGTGGATACAGTCAGACTATCTATTTTGGGACAGGATTGTTCTCCCCCCAATAGCCACAGTGACCACAGATGCCTTCCTATTGGGGTGGGGAGATATTACAAGGGAACAGTGGTCCAAGGCACCTGGTCTCCCCCTCAAGACCAAGCTGCATATAAATATCTTCAAGATTAGGGCAGTCCTACTGTGGCAAGTCTTTCAGGACATTTTCCTCTGGGTACTATTGCTGTCCATACGGACAACATGTCACTAGTCTGGTACATCAGCAAACAAGGAGGAACCTGTTCCTACCCATTGTGCGGAGAGACTGAGGGTTTGGGAAATGGCAATCTCTTCAGACTGCTTTCTAATTGCAGTGCACATACTGGGGAAAACCAACATGCTGGCAGACGTAGCAGGTTCATTCTGATTCCTCATGAATAGTCCCTCGATCAGTCAGTAGCGAGCATGATATTCAGTCATTGGGACCAGCCTTGCTGTGACCCGTTTGCTTCTCCCCCTCAAGTGCAGCAGGTACTTCACTCTGATCCCCTCTCCGAGGAAGTCACAGAGGGATGCTGTGATTTATGATTGATGTCTGGGTCTCCTTTATGCCTTACCCCCTCTCCCATTGATCCCCAAGTTTCTGTAGAAAGCAAGCAGACTGAATAGCTCAGTCATCCTCATTGCCCCCCTTCTGGCCTTGAAAGGTGTAGTTCCCATTCCTATGGTCTCACCTGAAATGGCCTTTATGGATACTGGAGCCCAATCAGGACCTCTTCTCTCACCCAACAGAGTTTCATCATCCCAATCTCCCCACCCTCAAGTTGATGGCATAGTTTCTCCAATTCTAGTGATAGGACATCAGTCCAGGGTCACTCCCCTTGTTCGTGACATCATCGTGGCCTCTCAGAAGCCTTCCACTAAAAGCCTACAAGAGCAAATGGAAAAGATTCTCTATATGGGCCTCTAAAGAGAACATTGATCCCTTTTTAGTGCCTACTTCTGCCATCCTCCTTTTCCTCAAGTACTCTTTTCAAAGAAAGGGCTAGCTTCTCAGCTATTAAACTTCAGCTAGCAGCAATATCCAGTTTCTATGCTGGTAACGAATCCACTTCTTTCAACTTCCAGGCTATATAAAGCATTTATATAGACAGATTGGAGTCATGCATATCACTAGGTTTGGACAAAATAATTACAGAAAAGGGGCATAATATTTGGATTGTAGCCTTAATTAACGTATGAGATATTAAAGATTAGGAGGAACAGTGTGATTGTTGGAGACACTAACAAGATTAAACACATGACTTGGAACGAAACCCTCTGTTTCTTTTAAAACTACAATTGATTGGTCTCATCCTGAGTGAATCTGGTTAAAGTATGCTGTTTAAGGCCACATATCAAATGTTTGTACTGCATTCTAAGTGTTCTGCTTGCAGTATAAGGACTGCATAAGTGTGTTTTACAGTGTTTTATGCATTGTAGTTTGTTTTCCTTTCCTCTCTTTTGAATATGTCTGACCTATGACTAGTAGCCTATCTTATACAGTATCCTCTATTGTCTTCATCTGTCTCTCTCTCCATAGGATCATCACTCGATATTCCCACTTCCAAACTCCACCCATCCCCAAGAAAAGCTTGCAGCGAACAGACTGCTGTGTGTAATGTCTGCAGCATCCTGCGGTCTAATCCTTAAATATAAACTGTTATGCAAGGAAAAAATGTTAATATTGTCTTGTAATTTAGCTACTTAAGCTAGCAAATAGCAGTGTCTTGTCCCGCTCGGAAACCCGCAGCACTAGCATTACCAGACCTCGGCTTCCCCGGACTCCCCCCCCCCCCAACCAGAAGCTAAAATAGGAACAAATAGAAGTAATTTCTAAAGGAAAGCAGATACTCTAAATGTAACCAACTTACTCTGCATTTCCTGCTCTCCCTTGAAATAGTGCTCACACATTGTCTCTGCAGTCTCGTGGTGTCAGGGGCCCCGCTCTGTTTGCCTAGCTCTGCTCGGCTCACTCTGCTCCCCTACCTCTGCCCCCACTACATCTACATTTATTCCAACCCCCTCATCACCTGACCTGTCTCTACACCAATCAGCCACTTAGCTATATCTACGAAGACACTTTAGCTAATTTGTGTCCCACATATACAATAACCACATCCTATAACTATTATACACTCATACTGTTCTCACTCTACAATACACACCACTAACTACACCCAAGCAACACTACAACTCATTATGCAGATCACACTAATATTTCTATTCTTAACCCTCACAACATTAAACTATATTACATCCTTACAAACATATACTACCAGTACACACCATCTACCATACAACACATACCTCTGCACCTTCAGCAACTCACAAACTTCCACATTGCTCCAGCATTAATTAATGACAATTTAATACTACATCTATATAACAGAAACATTCCACATTTCTACACTAGAAAGGTATAATTTAAATACCACATAAAAATAATGTGCATAGCCAAATGCACACTACATAAAAAATACCTCCTGACATCAGGAGACATTCACCCTAATCCAGGGCCATGCAACATCATCCCCCTTTCTAAACGCACATCAGAGCTACTTATTAACCTTAACTCCAGAAGTATATCTAACAAACTTCCCCACTTACACACACTCATCACCCACTATTCCCCCGACATCCTGACAATAACAGAGACCTGGCTAAAACCCAGCACCCAGAGTGAAGAAATCCTCCCTCCAGGATATAACATCATAAGACAAGATAGACTAGGTAAAAAGGGAGGAGGTATTGCAATTCTCTATAAAAACACACTTACTATGCAACCTCTACAAACTCCTCTATCTAAATTTAATAATTCTGCAACCCTGGGCACTGTTCTACTCCTAAATAAGAATAAAAGTATCAGCATTCTCTGTGCTTATATCCCTCCAGGCAACAACTCCCTGACAATTGAAGATATTTTGCAATGGATTAATAATAACCTCCCACAATAGACCATTCTATTAGGAGACCTGAACCTGGATTGGCTAACCTGTAACTCCAAAAAACCCACTAACCATATAAAGTTATATGTTTTTTTCTTAACTCATAAATGAACCCACTAGCTTAGATAAAAAAATCCTAAAAGAATTCTATACTGGATTGGACACCGGTAAACTGCCCTGAACATAATTATCAGACAGGCTGTCTACCAGATGGGCTAAGTGATCACCTCCCCACATTCCTCCTTCGAAAACACTCTAACATACCCAAACCCATAGTTTTTAAACAAATCAGAGATGATCGTAATATAAACCCACATGATCTTAACAATACCCTAAAGAAATGTAACTGGAAACCATTACACACCCTTGAACTAGACCAAGCTGCTGACTATTTCAATAGTACCCTTACTAATATCCTTAACCTAATAGCCCCCATAAGAAAGATTAGAGCTAAAGTTAACTTTGCTCCATGGCTTAGTAGGTCCACTAGAGCCTTATTAAAGACTAGAGACAAAGCATGGAAAACCTGGAAAAAAGATAAAACTACCCTATCCAGACAAACCTATCAACAACTCAGGAATCAGGCTAAAAAACAAACAATACTTGATAAGCAAAACTACTTCTTAAATATCCAAACCAAACACTCCAAAAACCTCCAGAAGTTCTGGCATGCAATTAACTCCCTATTAAAACCAGGTAAAACCACCACACCAGATCCCACCTCCACTAATGATAATAGTGATATAGCCTCCCAATTTAACCACCACTTTTACTGGATCAATCAAGGCACTATCCACTCAAATATCTAAAAATAGCTATTCAACCCCACCAAAATTATCTCCAGATACCTCACCCTCTTTTATGCTCTCACCAGTTCCAACCTCCTTAATCAAAAAAATATCTCTTAAAACTAAAACCCACTTCTCTTGCAACTGATGGAATACCAGTTTCCTTCCTAAAAATAGCCGCCAACTCCTTATCCTACCCAGTCTCCATCCTTATAAACCACTCCATCCAGGAAGCCTGTATCCCGCATTTATGGAAAATCTCATAAATTATTCCCCTTCATAAAGGTGGCAACTCTCATGATTTCTCTAACTATCGCCCCATTGCCACCTTGCCTCCCATATCTAAGATACTTGAGAAATGTATCCATTCCCAGGTCACGCACTTCCTAAATACAAATAACCTTCTCTCCAGCACACAACATGGCTTCCGTCCATACCACAATACAACTACCACTCTTCTCTCTTTCACTAACCTGGTTAATCAACATAGAAATAATAACTTTGTATCTGCCACATTCCTAGACCTCTCAAAGGCATTTGACATGGTCTCTCACCCCCTACTAATAGATTCTCTTACCTCTTATCCTTTGCCCCTAACACTATTGCCTGGTTCAAAATCTATCTTTCCAACAGACAGCAAGCTGTCCAATAGCAAGGCACACTATCACCTCTACTTCCCACAACCATAGGCGTACCCCAAGGCTCCATACTAGGTCCACTTCTTTTTTCTATTTTCACCAACAATCTGCATACCTCTACCCAAAATGCCTCACTCATACAGTATGCAGATGATTCCACCCTAACCTGCTCAGCCCCATCACTTACCACTCTTCAGCAACTCGCCCATGAATAATTTACCTCAGTGGAAAGCTGAATCTCAGATATCCAACTTATCCTCAACCCCAATAAAACTAAACTACTCCTGTTTACCCCCAATAAATCCCAAACCCCTCCTTTCTCCTTCTCTATCACTTCCACAAACGGTACTGTAATCCCCCCTTCTCCACATACCAAACTCCTAGGCATTGAAATAGATAACCTCCACTTTGGCATCCATATCTCACAAACCATCAAAAGGTTGACAAAAAAATGAGTACACTATATAGACACAAAAACTTTCTTTCAGATCAGGCACGAGTCACCCTAGCCCAATCCCACCTACTGTCCACATTAATCTATGCAGCACCAGTACTGACCCACATCAAAAAAACTGACAGTTACAAACTTGAGTCTTGTTATAATAAAGTGGCCAAGTTTGCTACCAATTCCACCTACAGAACCCATCACTGCCTACCACTAAGGGTACTTCAGTGGCTGGAATTCTCACAACTACTAACTTTCCATCAACTAGTCATCACATATAATATTGTAAAATATCCTGATAAAATCCCAGCACTAAAGCAACTACTAACACACACTATACAGCAAACCATCCACTTTGTTCTGCCAGTAAATCACTCCTCTATATCTCCACAGCTAACAACACTGCAGGCAAAGCTTTTTTCTCTCACACTCTATAGCTAAAAGCTGGAATAACCTCCCCTTATCTGTGACTTATGCTTCAAAAACATGCTTAAATCTTATCTTAGAGGTTCATGGCTGTGTCCATGTATTACATAATATTATATCTGTACTTCCTTCCTCTTTTACCTCTCTCCTACTACTTTACACTCTGTAAACTCAGCATCCTTAATTGAAACCTACCCTTGCCTGGTACTGTCTTTGTAGTTAACTTATGCATGTATATGATCATTTTTTTTTTTTCAATGTAACTTTTTTACTATTGAACAAATGTTGATAATGTTTTGTTGATAACAGTGCTTTGTATTATATGTAAAGTTGTCTTGCATGGTTTTGTATTATGTGGAGCTTTTCTCCCCAGGCCTCCACTGAAAATGGATCTCATCCAGTCGGACCATCCCGGTTAGCAAATATGAAATGAATAAAAAATAAATAAATTTATGAAGATAATCTTTCTCCTTATACCTCACATAAAAGGACCCCTCTTCTGCTTGGGACCTCATGGTGGTTCTTTAGGGGTTAACTCAAACTTTTTGAACTAGCAAACAATTGTGTTATGAAATTTCTTTCTTTCAAAACTATCTTTCTGGTGGCTATCACTTTAGCAAGAAAATTTTGTGAACTCCAGGCCTTATCAGCTAGATCTCCTTACATTCTTTTCCATAAGGATAGGGTTTCTCTATGCACTAACTCTTCCTTTATGCCTAAAGTTGCCATGGAAACTAACAGTAATCAAGCCATTCAATTGCCAGACTTCTTTCCAAACTTTACCAGTAAAGGACAATATATGATGCACCTTCTGGACATTCATAGACAGAACAAAGTAGTACATGAAGTCTGATCAGCTATTGCTATCCTTCTCACCCAACTGCCTTAGTCAAGCAGTTTCTAAAGTTATTCTGGCTAAATGGGTTACTGACTGCATTTCATTGATTTATTCCCAAAAAGGTTTGGAATTGCCTCGCTATCCCAGAGCTCATTCCACCAGATCTCTGGCTACTTCATCTGCTTTTTCCTCTAGAATGCCAGTTGATGATATTTGTGCTGCAGCCACTTGGTCAAAGAGGCATACCTTTGTTCCCATCACAGTTTGGGCATGGTCTCCGGACACAGGGCTTCCTTTGGCTCGACAGTGCTCTGGCATATCATTCCTTAAGGGCCTCCCATGCATCACATAGCTGGGGATTCTGAGCCATCAGTGAGGAAGAATGAAAAAGACATCAGATTTAAAAGTGATGTACTTAACCATAACGTGGCATCTGTGTCGTCTATTTTTATTCTTCCTCCCCTTCCCTCCCAGGCATCCCCCAGTCTTGTCACTCCTAGAAGGATTTTCTGAAGATTTTGGAACACACATGTTCAGGTTTGAGCCTCAGCCCTTCTGTCTAGCCTGTCTTTATTATTCAGTGTGCAGTAAGGCAGCAAACTTGATCTGATGAGTAGGGGATGGTGTAGAGCATTATGGGTAGAAGGAAGAGCTCAAGATTTGGATTAGTCTGAAAAATGAGACCGAATTGGATCTGGGGGTCGGATCTGTAACCCATCAGTGAGGAAGAATGAAAATGGACAACACAGATGCCATGTTCTCTTCTAACCTTGATAAATACTACTCTGGCATGTTTGATGTACACTCTTGGCTTATTCCTGGAACTCATTTTGCACCTATCTGAAAGACATCCTGCTTCTGTTCCAGTGGGCAGACACCTGGATTGCACTGTATTATCAATTTTTCCAACACGTTAAGTACTTTTTTCTTCAAACCTCTCTCAAATGACTTTCTCCTTTCTTTCTGTCCACTTTTTGTTTTGAATAATTGTTTTTACTTTTTAAGTCATGAATAAAATCTATTAATCTATGGATATGTACTGTTGTCTTTCCTAAAACACTGCTTGTTTTACTTTGTGTTCTATTTGCATTTGTTTTGCTAATGCTTAGACATTGTAACTTTGCTTACCTGAATTTTGTACATGTATTATACTTGGAACCTTTCTCTCCAGATCTCCACTGAAAGGAGCAACTTATGCCCAGATGGACAATCCTGGTAAACAAAGGTTAACAAATATTATTTTCTGAGGATGGGATCATGTTTTGTCATTCCTCACCATCAGTGATTGAGAGTTTAGGTTGTGTGTGTGCGCGAGAGTGTGTGTGCGCGAGAGTGTGTGTGCGCGAGAGTGTGTGTGCGCGAGAGTGTGTGTGCGCGAGTGTGTGTGTGCGAGTGTGTGTGTGCGCGAGTGTGTGTGTGCGCGAGTGTGTGTGTGCGCGAGTGTGTGTGTGTGTGTGTGTGTGTGCGAGTGTGTGTGTGTGCCAGCAGTGTGTGGGCAGTGTGTGTCTTGTGTGTGTGGCAGTGTGTGTGTGGCAGTGTGTGTGTGCGAGTGTGTGTGTGTGCGTGCAAACAGTGTGTGTGTGTGAATAGTGTGTGTGCAATATGTGTGTGCAATATGTGTGTGCAGTGTGTGTGTGCAGTATGTGTGTGTGCGTGTGTGCGTGTACATGTGAATGAGTGACAGATGATGGTGCAGTGTGTGCGTGCGTGTACATGTGAATGAGTGAGAGATGATGGTGCAGTGAATCCACTCGTGTTAGTAATTCCTCACCAGTCCCTAGCAGCGTGCTGTTGACTAGAGACTACTTTGGTGACTGTCTTGTTGTATAAGCTATAGAGATCACGGAGGGAAAAAGAAAATGTTGGGTCAATGGTTGGAATGATTAAACTTTTTTTGTCCTTCTCTATCACACACTGACTTGTAATGGTATCCCAATCAACATGTTCAGAATAAGGTCAAGGCTGTAATATGATCATAAATGAAAACTTGCCACAAGCAGAATTTTCTGTTTGTCCGTACCTTCAGAGCTTTGGGTGTCCCTTATGTGGGCCTGGTCTTCTCCCTATGCTACAGACATCAGTAGGACATGAATTCGAAAAGGGAGAACAGAAAGTGTCACCTTTAGTTCATTTCTGCCACATCACTGCATAGGTTTGTCAACTCTGTAGGTCTTCCAGAAAATTTCCAGAATAAGGACTCCCTAATGGCAGTTTTCTCTTTCCAGTTTATAATCATCTGCTGTACTTTGGTTTGCATTTGAACTTTCTATAAATGACTGGTTAGTTGTATTACTTTTTTTAACTGAAGAATTTTATTCAGAAAACATTAAAAGTAATACATTGTGCAGCATAACAGCAAAATTCAGTCATATTTTCCAATTTTTTTATTTCACTTTAACTGTACATCTTTTCTTTATTAATAAAAATGTGGGTTTTAATTAAAAGGATATAAATATTATGAGTCCGTTATTTGCTTCAATAAAAACACTATTGAATTTCTTCTCCTAAGTTATTCTCATTCAGACAGATTCCCTATTTGCACCATCATACTGCAAACAGAATCAGTCAGGCTCCAGAATTAGTGGAATTATTTTAGGTCTGCGCATTTGTGTACTGAAACCAATGAGTCTATTTTAGTAGTGCTGATTTCCCTCTTAAAAGCCTGCCTTCTATTTTTTTTGAGATCAAGTATCAAAATAATGTCTCGTGTGGTGGGCCGATTTCTAATTTTCTGTTTTCTAGTAATAGCTTTTTCAGCCACTAAAAGTAAAAGCAGTCTGTCTTGATATGTAAGGGAGCATTATACTTGCAAGGGGTGGCATGAAACAAAACATTTACGTTGCTAATTCTGTGGAAATATCAAGCAGTGCTTCTGTTATCTCCTGAATATCTTTTTATATCTTTTGGGACATGCATGCCTAAAATGTTTACCCAACCTCCCCTTTCTCCTAATCTATATTTCCAGCGCTCGTTGGTTGCAGTAGAGAACATTGGATATGTATACTATTGAGAGTATAAAAATGTGTGCAGGGCTTCTCTGGTAGCATAGAGGAATAAAGCCCTGAGAGTAAGGCTCAGGTGATCTAGGTTAGATTAGCGGTTCGGACGGCTGACTGAGCAGCAGGGAGGGATGGGTCTGAGGACATTTGTTGATGGCTCTGTCTAAGGGGAGGCTTGGTCCAAAGATAGGGGTTGCCCTCTGAAAGAGTAGATGTGAGCAGGGGAAGGGAGTTGGGTAGGCCATATAAAGAAAAAAAAAACACTGATTGAAACAGACAGCCAAGCACACAGGATTCCCTTAAGATACATGACTGGCCCTAGCAATACTGGAGTATGTTTGGGGAGGGTTAGAAAGTTAGCTGATAGACCCAACATGGATGTGGGGCACTGGAGAGCCGGGCTGGTGGAATGAGGTCAAGAGGACCAAAAAAAAAAAAAAAAGTGCAGACATTGCCTTGCAATGATGACTTTTCTTGGATTTAGTAGCGTGTTTTGTCAAAGCATGAATTAAAGCCCAGTGTTCCTGTGAGATCTCTTCCAAATTTTGTTTTCCAGTCTAATCAGCTTTGTCTGACACTTCTTTTTTTTATAGTTCAACCCTATTTATTTAATCGTATCAACAGCTTCATTGTAGCCAAATATGAGCAAGCTTCTTTCACTATGCGTACGACTAGGGGGTTTCAGTTGTTGGGTTCCTGTACTGCTACATAATTCCTTGAAGTGCTCATAAATAAAATTCACCACCCCCTAGCTGCAAACAAAATTTGATTCTTGCCATATCTCCTTTAAATAGCTCCATTCCATCCTTAAGCTGTTCCCAGTATCTAAGTGTTGTATTTATCTGATTATGTCAATTTTCAATTTATCCTTGACAGATGGGTTCGGTTCCAATTCCGGAACTGACTTGGCCATTACTACAGATCACGCCAGCCAAAAACTCTCGAGCATCACCTTCACCCAGAATCCCTCTCTCTGAATTACCTCAGATCTTGTTTGCCACTTTCTGAAAACGGTCACGTCTAGCTACTACTCTTGAGCGCTAGTGGGTTTAGGTAAATTTTTGTCTTCTTACAGTTTATCTCATTTCTCTTCTTCTTTCTTGTTACACTGTGTATTCATTCAGAGTATCATCACTGATACTTTTCCTCTGTACACTTTTGTGTATTCCCCACTGTCATTGTTGACAGTCTCCCCCGTAGTCTTTTTCTCGTCCCTGTATGCTTGTGTATTTCTGCAACTATCATCTTTGATAGTTCCCCCTTCCCTGTTTCCTTCCGTCTTAAAATACAAGTAAAAAGTACCTCTTCTGCTCTCACTTTCCCTTGCTTTGTTGGGGTGAGATTTCCTTAACAAATTTTCTCTCTCTGTTTTCCCTGCTTGACATGGCTGAGAAGGGTAAGGGTCCCTCTAGCTTCAAAAAATGCCAGAAGTGTGGCTGTAAAATTCCTTCATCAGACTTGAATTTATTGTGTGTGTATTGTCTTGGTCCTCACCACTTATAGGAAGATTACAGCATTTGGCATGCCTTTAGCCACTGTGCTGTAGAGGAAAGGTGTAATAAACGTATTTTAAAAGGATTTCTCCTTTCAGCTTTTGATGAAGCCTTATCTGCTGGAGATAAAACTAAAACAGGTGTTTCATCTCCTTCTTCCTTGTCTGCTATAGAACAATCAGAGAAAAGAAGTCTTTTTTCTGACCTCCCCATTAATTCTGAAAGCCAAGAAATTGAAGCCCTCTGCTCCAAAAGTTCCACAGAACCAAAGACGTCTGCTGTTGACACTTGTGTGCCGACGTGCACTGTGGCACCAATTGCAATTTTGAGCACTTCAACACTGAAGGCCTCAGTACAACAATTGACTACTGCTTCATCTGATAAGACCACTTTGCCTAGAACTACCTACTCTCTGTCAGTTGATCCCTTTGCTGGGGAAGTCCCAGAAGTACTCTTGCAGAGGCCTAAGTCCCCCTCCGCATCGTCTGTACGTTCCACCAAAAGTCTTTCAGAACTCGACATAAAGAGGCTAGTGAATAAAATTTTATAGGCTAGAGGTCTTTCAGGCCCCTCTTTGGTACTGACCCTTTTGGGTATTGGTACCGAAACTTCCTTTACACCATTAAGTACTGCTCATTTAACCTCCTCTGAGGTCTTAAGAGTCTTCTGTTCAAGACCTCCTGGCACAGACTGTACCAGTGCTGGAGTTGTTTGCTACTTCAGAGCGAGTAGTCACCTTGAGCTCTTTGGTTGTTTCTGAACTAGAGACCTCTCCAAGCTTTGGCTACCCTGTCGGTTCTGGGGGACAGGTTTCGACTCTGGGTTTTTTGGAGCCATCCCTGCTCCTTGTAGCTTTTTCTCAAGTTAGTTCAGCTCCAGTGTCAGTCTCTAGATCAGTTCTTTGGATCGGGAAGTGACCCTGGTTCTGGTCTCCCTTCCCTCTTCAGGGAGGCCAACCTTAGAGGTTATGCAGAGAGCCCGTTCTCTTGTAGAAACTCCGTCAGTGCCTTCCCTCTCAGAACAGGTACCTCCCTCTAGTTCAGTTATTCCTCCTACCTTTCCAATGGGACAAGGGTGCTGAAGCCTCAGGTATCACTGGCACAGGTACTGTAGTCATCTGAGACCTTCCCAGGTTATCCCTCAGAAAAGGAAGTGCAAGAGGAAGCACTTGGATTCTCCCAGGAATTGGTCACAAAAGAAGCAGATTTCATTGAGGGAGAAGGGTCCCCATGGATACCCCCTGAAGATGTATCATTTGGAAACATCTTGGAAATTTTAAAACAGAGGAGTGTCTGGATGTCCTAAAACCTTTTCTCTGAGGAATCTGTTTACCTGCAGGTTTTTCAGAACCTGCCTGTCTACCTCTTGGGTGACTCCACCCACTGATGAACTCATTCAGTTGATTTCTCAGTGGGTATGGAAGGCTCCAGACACCATCGATCCCATTCCAAAAGACTGGATAAGATACTTTCTGCTCCCGAAGATAAACAGTTTTGGTCTAAGGTTGGCTGTAGATGCTATGGTCATAGCGGCAGCCATGAAAAAGGAACTTGCTGAAGAGTTCCTCTGTCCATCTGCCCAATATGGAGTCTCAGGCCATGGATAGATTTGAGAAGCGGGTCTATGCTTCATTGACCTTTGCCATAAGGTCTTGGCACATTTCACCAAACTCCAAAGGGATCTGATTAAAGAGTTGTCAGACCCCCTGGCAAGAGCTGTAGCTGAGGGAGCCGAAGAAAGTGTCTTCCCAGTTAGCCACCCTGGAATCTGTGTCCAGTTCATCCATGAGGCTGATCGCTCATACAGCTGAAGGGACATCTAGAGCAAGCGAGTACAGGCATAGCCATAAAAAGACATGCCTAGATGCACCTATGTGACTTTGCGAAACCATTCAAGTCTTCTTTCGTCAATGCTCCTTGACGGAATGTCCTTGTTTGGACCTAAAGTAAGAGACTTTATCCAGGTGTGAGAAGGATGGTAAGACACTTTCTACTGTGGGTGTATGTTTCTCTACCCTCTACAGGTCCTTCTCTAGGAACCAGAGGAGTGGTGGAAAATTGTGGTTCAAAAAGTCCCAAGGGTCTTTTCAATATGCATGTGGAGGGAATTTGACTTGCGTCAGAAGGGGGAACCAGAATAGAAGAGGCCGTACTTGTGACAGAGGTGGTCTGCAAAACCAGGGTTTCAGGGATTCTTTCTCAGGCAACCCCTTTCAGCATTCCTGAAGGGAAGCCCGATTGTCTTCCTCTGGAGGCAGTCTGGGGATGCTTATTCTTGCACCTAAATGCCTGGCTAAACTTAAAAGATTCCTGGGTGCGATGGATCGTATCCTGAGGATATATCATTCACTTTTCTCAACCATTTCCCATTCACAAGAAAATCCCTGATGTTCCACCCAATGAGAGAGATTCAGCAGTACAAGAAATCCAGAAACTGCTGGAGAAACGAGTCATCCAACAAGTCCCGCCAGACCAAGAAGGATCCAGAACCTACTGAAGATTCTTTTTAGTGCCAAAAAAGATTGGACTGGAGACCAATTCTGGATCTCAGTGTACTGAACAAGTCTGTTCGACAAACAAAGTTCCAGATGGTCACAGTACAGTCTATTCTCCCCTTTCTGAAGAAAGACAACTGGACGTACTCAGTAGACTTTCAGGATGCATATTACTATATAAAAATGGACAAACGCTCCAGAAGGTTCCTCCACTTCTGGCTGGGAGCCAGTCATTACCAATTCAGAGTACTGGCGTTTGGACTCGCCACAGCCCCAGGATGTTCATCAATTGCATGGCAGTAGTAGCAGCTCACTTGAGACTGCAAGGATTCTGAATGTTTCCGTACTTTGACAACTGGCTCATAACCACATTGACCAAGCGTCAATTAATAGTAGACAGAGACTACACTCTCGGCACCTGTGCCTATCTGTGGATTACCGTCAGTCTAGAAAAGTTGCATTTAACCCAGACTCAAAATATAGAATTCATAGGGGCAGTACTGAATACTCAGACAACGATAGCATCTCTTCCTGCAGAATGACATCAGAGAATTATGGTTCAGGTTCAAAGGTTAATTTACAGAAAAAAAGTTCCAGCATGATTAGTCTTGCAAGCTCAAGGATCCATGGCAGCTTTAATAACTGTAGTGCCATTAGTCAGGGTTACATATGAGAATTTTCCAATGGCTATTAGCTTCCTAGTGGTCTATCCATCACCACACACTGTCAGACCAAATCTTAATCGCCAATCGCTGCAAAACGTACCTTCTTTGGTGGATACATTCTGAGCAAATTCTTCAAGGTCGTCCCTTTGTTTTTCTGGAGCCCACAGCAATAGTGACCACAGACGCCTTCTAGATGGGGTGCAGGATATTATCTGGGCAAGATGGTCCAAGGCACTTGTGCAAGTTAGCCTCTAATAACACCATCAGTGTTCTGGAGATAACAGCGATGCTTCTTGCGTTGCAGGCCTTTCTGACAGCTCCTCCTCAGGGGACTATTACAATTCAAACAGACAATATATCAGTGGTTTGATGCACCAACAAGCAGGGAGAAACAAAGTCTTACCCCCTTTGTCGAGAAGCCCTCCGTGCTTGGCAGTGGGTGAACTCATCCAACTGCTTTCTAATAGCAACACACATTCTGGGGAGTTCCAGTGTGATTGCAGACAAGCTGAGCAGATGCATCCTTCAACCTCACGAGTGGTTTCTCAATATGGAAGTGGTGAAAATGATAGTCCATCATTGGGGTCAACCTTGCTGCGACCTGTTTGCCTCTCTCCTAAACAACAAATGCAGCAATTTACTTTGCCATGATTCCTCCTCCAGGAAAGTCACCCAACAATGCTGTCATCCAAGATTGGTTCCCTGGTCTACTATATGCCTTTCCCCTAGTTTAGGTTCATAGGTAGGTACTAGGCTATCGGCCCAAGGGCCTAGGTAAGCCTAGCCAACAAGGTTCCCTGGCTTACCCTACCCAAGAAAGTTATTTTCCTGTGCCCCTGTTGAGCTGAGCCACAGAAGTGATCCCCTGGGTGTGTATTTCCTATTTCCCATCCACTCATCAAGATTTTTCTTGGAGTGTTAATGAGGAACTTTGCTTGACATAGATGGGTAGCTTGTTCCAGAGTATGGGAAGTCTCTGGGACAGGAATCTATCCCTCCAGCATGTCCTGTTTATTGTGGTGACAAGGTTTAGGTCCCTAGAACTTGTAGCTCGGAGGGATTGGGATTTCTTTAGGTGTAGCATGTCCAACAGCTGTGGATTTGATGTAGCTTTATATGTTAGGCAGAGATCACTTCGGAGTAGGCGATATACTACAGAGTAAAGCTGGAGTTTTTTGAGATGGTCAGTGTAGTGCATCTGTTTGAGGCCAGTAATCCACTTTGTGAGGTACTTCTGTGGCCTTTCCAGCTGCTGCAGATGTCTTGTGAAGTACATTCCAAAAGGGGTGTTGTACTCTATAATGGGTCTAATGAATGTTGAGTAGAGAGGAACAATGACCTCTTTCTTTCCTGGATGATAACCCTTTTGTGATGATGTGTGCCACGTAGAAAGATTTCCTGACTACTGTGGCGATATGATTATCAAAGGAGAGACTAGTGTCCACCTGGGTCCCAAGGTCTCTTATCACACATTTGGCGTTAAGTAGACTGCCGCCTATGTGGCAGTTCATGGGTACTGAGTTTTTACCAAAGGGGATGACAATGCACTTTTGGGCCTTGAGCTTGAGGCCATAGCTCTGACACTAAGCATCTGTCTCAAGTGAGGCCCTTCTGTAGGATATCCACATCATTTGGGGACTCGACTATGGCTCCTAATTTGCAGTCATCTGCAAACTTCGTTAGCCAAAGGCCTTCAGTGTTAGCCTGTACTTCAAAGAAGTAGATAAACAGGAGAGGTCCCAGGACTGAACTCTGTGGTACTCCACTTGTCACTGGTTTGAAGTCAGATTTGGAGTCTGCAACTTTTACAGTGTGGGTTCTGTCAGTGAGCCAGTTGGCAACCCATTTTGTGACATAGGGATTTATATCTAGTTTAGTGAGTTTAGCTATAATTCCAGAATGGGGGATGGTGTCGAAAGCCTTGGCGAGGTCAAGATAAGCTGTGTGAGCCACCTTACCCTAGTCTACGTCTTTGGTGATTGCGTCAAATAAGTCGATTAGGTTCAGGAGGCATGACCTGCCTTTCACAAACCCGAACTGGGTGGGGTCCAGAGTTTGGAGGTTACCAATGTCTTTGTTTATTAGTTCCATGATACGTTCCATGGCCTCTGATTCCCAAATTTTTTGTAGAAAACACACTGGTTGAAGAGTACAGTAATCCTCATTGCTCCCTTTGGCCTTGACAGATTTAGTTCCCCTTTCTTTGGCCTTACTTGATTCGTTAACCATGGCGTCTGGACCCTGTGCCAGATTTCCTGTCCCATCCAGATGGCCTTGTTTATCCAAACATTCTGAACCTCAAGTGGACTACATGGTTCCTCCAATTCTATTAATTGCCAGGCATCATAATATGACCTCTCCAGTACGTCACATTCTTTTGCAGCTCATAAACCTTCTACTAGAAAACTGTATTTCAGTAAGTGGAAGAGATTTACAATTTGCGCTCATGAAAAGCAAACTGATGTTTTCACTGCTTCAACTGAGCATGTGTTAGATTTCTTAGCATCTGTGTTCAGTGCTGGGGCTTTGCTATCCACCATCAAACTATAATTGGCTGCAATTTCTAATTTTCACAGCGGTTTAGAAGAACGTTCTTTAGCCTCTCACAGGCTTTGTAGATCGTTCTTAAGAGGCTCACTTGTTGAAACCCCGGTATAAAGATTCGACTCCTCCTTGGACCTGAACTTAGTACTACAGGTGATAAATACATTCCCCATTTGAACACTGTGCGGAATGCGATCTGAAGTTTTTATCTTGGAAGAGACTCTTTGGTAGCCATTACTTCAGCCAGTAGAATTTCACAAATCCAGGCTTTATTATCTGAACCTCCTTACCCAGTTTTCCATAAGGATATGGTATCTTTATGAACAAGCCCCTCCTTCCTGCCCAAGGTGTAGCATCTGAGGCTAACATTAATCAGACTATTAATTTACCAATCTTCTTGCCTAATCATTCTAACAAAGGGAAGTAGGGGGGGGGGGTTCAACAATCTCCAAAATCCTAGAAAAATGCATCCACCTCCAACTTATGCCTTTCCTGACCCAAAACAATCTTCTTACACCTACCCAACATGGCTTCCGCCCAGGCCGTAGCACTATAACCACTCTCCTCTTTCCTAGAAACTGTCAATCAAGCCCGAGATTCAGGATACTTGGTTTCTACTATTTTGCTCAATCTGTCTAAAGCATTCGATACCATTTCCCACAAACACCTTCTCTATCATCTCTCAAACCTCCATCGCTCACCAAACACTTTATCCTGGTTCTCAAGTTACCTATCAGGCCGATCACAGGCAGTCAACTGGAAGAACTCCACCTCTTCCTTCTTACCTACCCCAAATGGTGTGCCACAGGGATCCATCCTTGAGCCTATGCTTTTTAACGTCTTCATGAATAACTTTCACACTGCTATTTCTGATGCCAAAATCATTCAATACGCAGATGATTCAACCTTAGTCTGCTCTGCCTCAAACCTCTGAATTGCTGACTAAAACCCAAACTGCTTTTTCAACAACCGAAAACTGGATGCGCCAAAACCACTTCTCTCTCAATGCAAATAAATAAATTCTACTATTCTCTTCCACAAAGACTTTCTCCTACAACAAAAATGCTTTTGAAGTCCTTAGTCAAACCAACTCGCCTATAAAAGTGGTTCCTTCCGCTAAACTACTTGGCATTACTATTGACGAACAGCTCAAGTTTGATATCCATATTCAACAATATATTAAGAAAATCCACCAAAAGCTAGGTATGCTTTACAGGAACAATCGCTTTCTCTCCAACTCTATTTGGCATACTCTGGCCACTGCTTATCTACTTCCTTCCTTATTATACGGAGCCCCTCTCTTAACCAGCCTGTCCCCTTCTATCACCTCCAAACTAGAAAACTGCTACAATAAAATCTCTTAATTTGCCACCAAATCCAAAACTTCCACCCATCATTGCCTTACCCCTACTATCCCTGAATTGGCTTGAACTCCCAAACTACCTAGACTCCCTCCAACTCACCACTGCACACAGACTTGTATTTCACCCAACGAAATGTCCAGCTGTAACAAATATCCTTCTCCCTTACACCCCCAACAGAACTCTCAGATCTGAACATCAAAACTTAATTGCTATCCACAAACCTAAACGTCCTGCTCGCCAACTTCTCTCTTTCTCACTAGGCAAAAACTGGAATTCTCTTCCTTCCACTCTTACAAATTCAGAAAACTTCAAAACCCAGCTTTTCAAACGCATGTCCACTAAGTGGAAATGTACCTGCCTTCACCCCACCTAATCATTCTAAGTACATGCCCCTAGGGGCTCTCTCTCGGGTTCCTAAGCTCTCTATAACTCCCATAGCTATTTTACTATGAGTGTATCTAAGCTCTCTGCAACTCTTATGGCTACTTATCACATGGCTCAACTTTATAAATAGCATCTTACTTTAAATGTGTGCATGTAAAGGTATCCACATTTACTTAAATGTATGTGTGTAAACTGTTTCCACACCTAATACATGAGTGTTTGCTCAAATGAAACTGTATAATCCTTAAGATCACCCACAATGATTTATGTTGACTATGCGTGACACCGAATGTACTTGTTTGTTAACTGTTCTATATAATGTATCTTTTACACTTTCGTATCTAAACTGTGTAATGCATCTTGGAGCTTTTCTCCCCGGGCCTCCCCTGAAAATGGATCATTTCAGCCCAGTGGACATCCCCGGTAATCAAACTGGAAATAGTCAACTGTTTTTTTTTTCTAGTGCAAAGGCAGTCAGCAAGATTACTCTCTCTGAGTGGCTGAAAGACTACATTTCATTCATTTATGATAAAAATAAATTAACCTTGACTTAACCTGTTAAAGCACATTCTACAAGGTCTGTAGCCACTTAAGCTTCTAAGCCAATCTAAAGCTTCAGTGGATGACATATGTGCAGCAGCTACTTGAGCTGCTCCCCATACTTTTATTACTCATTACAAACTGGATTTGGTTTCTAGGGAAGTTCATCCTTTGCCTCAAGGGTGCTCAGAAATATCCTTCAGTGAGTCCACCCAAGTTTTTAGGTAGCTGGAGACTCTGTCCCATCTGTCGAGGATAAAATGAAGATCGACAACATCAGATAAAGAAATTTATGTACTCATCGTAATGTTCAGTCTATGTTGTCTATCTTTATTTATCCTTGACTCAGTCCATCCCCGACCTCAGATTTTTTAGTGGAACGGATCACTTGCACTCGAACTGTTAGCTACTCAAACACAGTGGACAAGGCTTCCATCTGGTTTACGTCCTGTATGTGTGTATAGATTTATATTTGTAAATGTATATACATTTCATATGCTTACATATTTCTGCAAACTCAATCTGAGGTAATTGAGAGAGGATATTCTGGATAGAGGTAAAGCTCGAGAGTTTTTGGCTGGTCCGAGCTGTAGTAATGGCCGAGTCGGTTCAGGAATCTGAAACCATCGGTCAAGGATAAATGAAGATAGACAACCTAGATTGGGAACGCTATAGTGAGTATATAACTTATTTTTTGCTGCTGTACTTAACTGTTCTACAGGTTGGTTGTTCCAGCACTATAGGCAACATTGTGTCCACCATGACTCTGGATACTTGCCTAAAATACCATGTTTGTGCTATCTTCCATATTTTTGAGGCTGCTATATCTGAAATTTGAGGGTATTTATGCTCTACCCTAAAATTAAGCTTGCTGTGCCCAGTTTGCTTTTTCTTGTCACTCTAATATTCCCTTTTATTTTGACTGATAACTTTAACGCTAGATAAGATAGAATGTATTTACCTGTGTGGTCCGGAACCGTTTGTAGATCTGGTATGGCTAACCCCACCCTCCTCCATGTCTGTTGGTAATGCTGTTTTAGTCCAGGCTACATTGCTATGTTTACTATCCCAAAGGAGTTCCTGCACCTTCCTTTTCAGTACCAACCACTAATCGTCGTCCACAAATTCTATTAAAGCTTATTCATAATTGTTAGCAGTGCTATAACCTTGCCATATCCACAAGTCAAGCTCCACTTGAGTAACCCGCACGCGTGGCCTCAACCTGGTCTGTGACATCAACAGGACTTGTTGGCAGGACAGATTTGTGTCCCAGAGACTCCATCTATGGAACAGACTCCCTGTCCACATCAAGCAGAGAACCTCTTTACCTCTTTTTAAGGGCAACCTGGATAACTGGATGCCAAACAGAAAATTATACCCCTGGGATTCCACCCCTGTCCCTGCTGGACAGGGACATTGGATGCTGATTTGTCTAAACATGGGCTAAACTCTTGGCTAGGCTTATAAGGGCTTCAGGGCCAATAGCCTAGTAACCTCCTATTATCCTATAAACATTTTCAAAAGCTGAATTTTCCCCCCATGTTTAACTTTTAACATCCGTTTTTTTGTCTGTTATCTTATTCATTAGGTTTTTCAAGGTTTCAGGTACTGCTTCCTTCAATGAATTTTCCAAATATATTCTGAAATACAGTATTCTGCTATGCAGCCATAGATATAGGTAATTTTCTTCAAATGCACAAGGTGGTTCATTATTGATTTTTGGGACTTTGGATGTAGTCTCCTTGATTTTTATAACTTGAAACGTGCTGAGTGACACTCAGAGTCTGGAGCAGAATTTGTAAATCCCTTTCACGTTCTGATTAATATTAAATATCTGCAAAAAGGGTTATTTTTAAAATTTGCTATTTTCTTCACTTGCATCCCTGTACATAAGACTTGTGTGCAACATGTGCCAAGGGCCCAAGTTATAGCACAAATAAAGGGGAGGATAAGGAACATCTTTAACGTGTACCTGTTTTTAGCTATATTTCTTGGGATAACCATCCTAACATCCTGGCTCGTGGAGTAGAGCCCTTTATATATTTCAGAATTCAGGTTTATCAGTTGTGGGAATCTTTTTTTTCCCTCAGTACTTACTTTAAATATCCCTAGTCATAAGCCTTCTTTGTCCAGGCTTAAAATAATTATTCAGTCTTTCTTGATTTTTTTACTTGTGACATCAAAGCTGTCTTAATTATCTGCTCAAAAAAGACGGTGACCTTTGGAAGGTTTAAAAAATATTTTGCTAGCCCTTTAGCTAGTATTTTTAAGTAAGATTTTACAATCAATTGAAAACCAAAGTTTATAGGAGGCTGGACTTGGCTAGGTGATTCCCCTCTTCAGGCATTAGTGTGGCCTTTTTCCACAATGAAGCGACTATTTCATTTTTCATAATTTCATTAAACAGTTTGCCACGTCCTTTTTGTTTTAGACCACAGCTCAGTTGGAATTCCATCCGTACCAGATGATTTATTTGTCTGTTTACTAACCTGCATTCTTATTTTTCTGTAGTTTGAACTGTCAGGCTGTCTACAATTTCAGCTGAAAGCTGAGTTAACTTGAGGGCATCCAAATAACATCTCTCTCCTTTCTCCTGGCTATTGTACCCTGTACAAGTTTTCATAAACTATAAAAATTTCAAGTATCTGAAACAAGCTTTTGGTTAAGTTCCCTGTACTATTCTGTCTTACTAATAGCTGTACTGTAACTTACAAATAACTGTACTGAATAATTTATTCCATCTGTCTTAATAGCCTTCCACTTTTTCTTGCCTTCTTCAAAAAATTACTTGTCATGTAGTTAACCCACTTCTACTTTGCATCTTTTAAACCATGTCATGCCTTCTAAGTTTGTTTTATTTTCTTTTTCTTTGGTTCTCTGTCTTGATTTTCACTCTACAACTTGTTTAGCTATAGATGCAGCTTGTATATAATTCTCTTATTGGAGATAAACATCCAGGTTTGTTTCTGATGAAGCTATTTTTCAGGAAGTGTTCTGGGAATTCACAATGACTATCAATTTCTAGCCTAATCAGCGATAGCAGTTTTAACTGGCAATGGTGAGTGATATGCCAGAGCCTAGAAACACTACTAACAGTTATGTTCCACAGATATTACTGTAAGGGATATATTTTTTCTAGAAGTAGAATTATATTTATGAGAATAGTATGTTTGGTTCTGTTGTGTGATGATATGCCACATCTTTTAAGCAAAAACTTTGCTACGTGTATGTTTTTAGAAAGAGACAAATGTGATTTAATCTAATATATCTTAACCTGCACTGACATATTGTATATTTGTTATATTCCAGTCCACAGGCACACATGCACACATAATTTGTTGATACACTGATCCTATTCATTCCGTCTGACTGATGCATCTTTGGGCTGTTTATCAAATTTGAGCCTGCAAAACTAATGCTCCAACCTCACACACTTTTAATTCCTTCCTTATCCATAATGCACCACTAGGTGAAGCTACCCTCAGATCTCATTTGCCAGCTAACCGGATGTGGTCGCCTGAAGCTATGCAAGTTCCTCCTTTTATTTCTTATTTTGCTTCACTATTAAGCAAATTTTTCGTTTATATTTTCTTTTACGCCTTTAGGATATTGCTTCTAGACTTAGCTCCTTGAATATTGATCAGGGGTAATGTAGAATTTTCCCATCAGAATGTAGGCATTATGCCTATAGACTATTATTATTTTTTTTTTAGTCTTTCCCTATCTTTCCTTCTTGTAGCTGTTAGTTGTTAATTTTACTATCCTTACCATTGCTGTTCATAGAGGGTTACTTTACTGTCATTGTTGCTCATAGCAGCTTTCTTCTGTAGATATGGATACCAAAGGCATTTTAAAAAATGCAGAAAGTGCAGTCACAAAATTCTCTCATAGAATGTGCATGAGCAGTGTGTTTATTGTTGCAGGTAGACATTCCTTAGATGAGTATTCTGTCTGCAAGGCATTTAGTACTCAAGCATTGACACTCAGGTGAAAGAATTTAGTGATCAAGGTTTTGCTGACTCTTGTTTCTGAGGCAGACAAAACCAAAAAAGTTAAAGATCCAGATAGGGAAAAGAAAAAAAAAAAAAGGCAGATGTAAGTATGAGGAGAGGAAAAAGTCAGATCCCAGACAGCATACAGCTGAGGATTCCTCGTATCCAGTTCCCTCCAATGTCTCAATATTGGAGTCTTCTAGTTCCATAATGCCAAAGACTTCAGCACCAGCTATCTTCAAGCCAATCGATTTTCCTGATAAGTCTCCCTGACACATAGCTCGAGGTACTTTTTTTTCAAGAGAGAACCCTAGGGTTCTCTTCTTGCCAGCACACTCAGGCTTTTATGAGATCATTAAGGTCCTTTAGGAGTGTTTCAAGAGTCTTTGAATCATGCGATGAGGGCTTTCATAAAGACTGTGATATGATGGAGTTACATCCTGTCATGTCCCTCTTCGGCCATTTCTAGGGCAGAATGGACATGTCCTTCATCGCCCATTTTTGCTCCTAAGTTTGACTTTCAGATCCAGTGGTTTTGATTCCAGAGACTGCCACAGAGCCTGTTCTTTGGTGCTGATGTACTCTGTAGCTGTGTAACTCCAAGATCTTTGGAATCAAGTGGATCTTGCACCATGATACTTACACAAGCCTTAGGCACTGATTCACTCCTCTGGCCATTCTGCCTTTTCTGGTTAGGGCTTCCTCCATTGGTATTGTTGATGTTGTCTTCACCTATTTTGGCTTCAGTACTTGATGGATGTTCCTCTGAATCATCAGGGATAGGGTCACCCTCTAAGGCTATGTGAAGAATGATAGTTTCTCCACCCAGAACTTGTGTACAGACTTCTTCAGTGTCTACACCTCCAGAGGACACCTTTTAGTCTCTGCCTTACCCTCTTCATACATCCCAGGGTTAGAGCCATGGAGATGGCCACAAAAGACCTGTACATTTGCTGAACCAACCCTTGGAAAATTCTGACTTCCACCCACCTGAAGCTGCAAAAAAGAGAATGTGCAAAAGGAGGCATATTGACTTCCCCAATGCAAATTCCCTCACTTCAGACACCGACTCAGAGGATAGAGAGGGTTCTGCCAATCACTTCCAGAAGACCAACTGTAGTACAGTCTTGGAGCTTGTACAACAGAAGGGATCTTGGCCCATAGACCCACCCTCTCAGGACAAGGAAGTCCTTTTTGAGGCATATCGCACTATACATTCTGCTTCTTGTTTGTTGCCTCTGATGGGCCATGTTTTTTGGCTACCAGGAGAGCATGGCAGGAGCCTGATTAATCATAAAGTATTCCCAGGAAGCTGGACAAAATACCTAGTTCTCCAGAGGACAGGAAGTTTTGGTTCAACAGTTTCTTCATTGATTCAATCATTGTGGCAACAGCAAGCAATTTTTATTTAACATTTGTTTACCAGAAGTGTCTGACTGAGCCAAAAAGGCCTGTTTTCAGCAGAGGCCCAGGGAGAAAAGCTCCAAATGTACATTAGCAGAAACAAATAAACACAGAACAAAAATTATAAAACAAGAGTATAAAACAAATACACACAGAACAACATTATTAAACAGAGTATAAAACAATGGTTGCATTATACATATTGAATTAAAGATAGAAGTAACAATACATATTAAAAATTGAGATGATGCAATAAAAAATCAGTGGTTCCTATAATGTAGTAGGATTGTGAGTTAAGTTGCAACAAAAATATTAGGTGGTTATTGCCAACAGTACTTAGAATAAGATGCTATTGTATATTTTACCGTTAGGTGTGGTGATGCATTCACCAAAGTAGAGCAAGTTGAAGTAAAGGAAGTAGTAAAAATAAGCTATACAAAGATAAAGGGAGGAAAAAAATGAAACATGACAGTAAGCCTAGGGGAGAGAAAGAGGTTGAAGTAGGGCAAGTAAGAAAGGTTAGATAACTAGGGGTTTATCTAGGTGTTGAGCAAGAGCATAGCCAGTTTATGGATAGATGGGATTTGAGAAGAGTTTTGAAAGTGGAGGGGTTAATTGGTGAGAATGGGTTGGGAATTGTTTAAAAATTTGGTGATGTGGTTTGAGAATAAGGCATCACCATAGGTATTAGCTTTGGTGACTTCTAGAAGGAGTTTGTTGGATGAGCGAAAGGTTCTCTCTCAATTGAAAGAGAGCTGTCAGAAGACTGTTACTGTCCTTCCCAATGTAGAGTCCAAGGAGATGCACAGGATTTGGAAGTGGGCGTACGCTTCATGCACCTTTGTGCTTAGGACCTTGAACTATGCAAAACACAAGCTGTTTTCAGAGGGATCTAGTGGGGCAAGCATTAGCCGCTCACACAATCTCAAGAAAACTACTAGAGACTGCCGTGGGTACCATGTTTAATATTACCACCCTCTTCATGCAGCTTATGCACAATGGAGCCAAGGAAATGGCGAGAGCAGCAGGTGCTGAGGTGTCGCACCTAGTTCCACCTTTGCAACTTTGCAGACAACTTCATAGTGATTTACCATAATCTCCTACAACAGATCATATTTGTTAGGTCCATGTGTGAAACAGAAGATGCAGAAATGCGAACAAAATGAGAAGATGCTGTCTGACATAGGTGTCAGGTTTGAGACCCCACAGAAATCATACAAAAGGAATCAAAAGAGATCCAAATTTGTATGGTTTAAAAAATCATGGTGTCAGCCTTTTGAGACAGCTTCTGATGGTTGCCATGGGAGAGGCAGCCCTTTTAAATAATTGTAGATCCAGAGCAAGGGTGGTGAGTCTGCAGAACCAGGGATATTGTAGGCCTTTCTCTGACGGGCAAAAGAACTGTCTTGGAAGGGCTGCCCAACTTCTCCCCTTTGGAGGCAGTCGGGATCATTTATTCATGTACACTTCTGTGTGGATGAGTATCATTCAGG
>NC_056725.1:1770826859-1770881859 GCF_019279795.1 Protopterus annectens
TGCCTCCTAAACCTGATTGACTTCTTCAAAGCAGTCATCAGAGCCGTAGACGAGGGTAAGGTGGTGCACACAGCCTATTTTGACCTCGCCAAGACTTTTGACACCATCCCCCACTCTGGTGTTATAGATAAACTCACTGGACTAGGCATAAATCCATATGCCACAAGGTGGGTGGCCAACTGGCTCACTGACAGAACCCACACAGTGAAAGTAGCCGACTCCAAATCTGACTTCAGACCAGTGTCAAGCGGAGTACCACAGGGTTCGATCCTGGGTCCTCTCCTGTTCGGTATCCACTTCTCTGAAGCCCAGGCTAATACAGCTGGTCTCTGGCTAATGAAATTCACAGATGACTGCAAACTAGGAGCCATAATAGATTCACCTAAGGATGCGGACATTCTACAAAGAGGCCTCACTGTGACTGATGATTGGTGTCAAAGTCATGGCCCAAAGCTCAATGCCAAGAAGTGCATTGTAATCCCCTTTGGGAAAAACATCGTACCCATGAACTACCACATAGTTGGTAGCCTACTAAACACCAAAAGTGTGATAAGAGACCTTGGGACACAGGTGGACAGTAGTCTCTCCTTTCATAATCATGTCGTCACAGTAGTCAGGAAATCCTTCTGTGTGGCACATCTCATCACAAAGGGGTTCTCCTCCAGAAAAAGAGACGCCATCATTCCTCTCTACTCATCCCTCATCAGACCCATTATAGAGTACAATGCCCCATTTGGCATGCACCTTGCATGACATCTGTAACAACTAGAAAGGCCACAGAAATACCTCACTAGGGGGATTACAAGCCTCAAACAGATGCCATACGCAGACCGTCTCAAAAAACTCCAGCTCTACTCCGTCGCATATCGCTTACTCAGAGGTGACCTCTGCTTAACATACAAAGCCATGTCTAACCCAGATCTGATGGACATGCTACACTTAAAGAAATCCCAGTGTCTCCGAGCCACATGCTCCAGGGACCTAAATCTTGTCACCATAATAAACAGAACATGCTGGAGAGATAGATTTCTGTCCCAGAGACTTTCCATGCTCTGGAACAGGCTACCCATTCATGTCAAGCAGAACTCCTCATTAGCTCTCTTTAAGAGAAATCTTGACAATTGGATGTGAAACAGGAAATTCACCCTGGGGATCACTGTTGTGGCGCTGCTCGACAGGGGCAAAGGAAAAAAATTTCTTGGGTGACGAAAGCCAGGGAACCTTGTTTGGCTAGGCTTATATAGGCCCTAGGGTCGATAGCCAAGTACATACCTATGAACCTAAGATCATAGGAATATAGCAGCAATACTAGGCAAGAAATCACAGGGACCATAAGGTGCCTGGCAATATATACCTTTAAGTCAACAAACTTAAAAATTATTGCCACCCTTGTCAGGCATGCAATAGCAGGGCCCTACATGATGAACCTGATGTAAATTTGTGTCTACCCATCCAGTCATCAAGATTTGCCTCAAAGGTAGCCAAAGTAGTACTTTGTTTGTCCAGTAGTTGTAACTTTTTCCATAAACTAGGAATGCAAAGGGTTAGGGACCCATCCACACTAATGACTCTTGTTTATTTCTGGTGTAGATTTAGGTCCCTAGTGTGGGGGTTTGTAGAACCACTTGTTTTGCAAAGAAATTAAAGGTCAAACAGGACTGGGTCTTCCACGGCATGAAAAACATGACACAGGTCACCTCAGAGCAATCAGTAGGCTACTGAGTATAAGGACAGTCATGCTAATCTATAAGGATAGATGTACTGAGTATAAGGACAGTCATGCTAATCTATCAGGATAGATGTATTGAGTATAAGGACAGTCATGCTAATCTATCAGGATAGATGTACTGAGTATAAGGACAGTCATGCTAATCTATCAGGATAGATGTACTGAGTATAATGACTGTCATGCTAATCTATCAGGATAGATGTACTGAGTATAAGGACAGTCATGCTAATCTATCAGGATAGACAAAGGATTTGAGGAATTAAATTTTCTTGGTTTGAAATTTCTGTTGTCTTTCCAGAGCGATGTGCCTGGATTTGTATATACCAAAGGCCCACTGTATTATATGATGAGTCTGAAAAGGAAGAGTATATCACTAGGAAGACTTCTCTGGATCTTGAAGATATTCCTTTGAAAATTAACTGGGCTAGATATTAGGATTTCCTGACTATGGTGGAAACATGACTGAATGACAGAGTTGCCCACATAAGTACCCAGATCTCTTATGACTCCATCTGAATGAAGAAAAGTACCATTTGTAAGGTATGAGGTGAGACCAGCTTTTTTTTCCAGAATGCGTCTGTGTTGCACTTTACTTGCATATACAGCTTGATGCCACTTTTGGTACACAAAGTATCTACATATTCTAATCATTGCTGGAGGTAAGTATCAGGAGCTGGGCAGAGAACAACACCCAGCCTGCAGTCATTAGCAAATATAGTAGACCACAGTTCTGGTACATCGAACTGGATGTCTGCAAAACAAATGCCAGACAATAGAGGTTCTAGCTCTTATCCCTGTGGTACCCCACAAACTAAAATGTTATATTCTGATAGGGTACCAGCAAATTTCATATCTTTAAATCTATTGGATAGCTAAATTGCAATTCAGTGAACAGCACAGGGTTCATATTGTTTGTCTAATTTTTCAGTAATACCAACATGGGGATAGTGTGAAAAGGCTTGGCCAGGTTGAGATAAGCAGCATGCATGGAGTCACCACTGCTCACAGCCTGTGTAACCTTTCTAAAGAAGCTTACTAGACTACACTAGGTGTACTATACTGACCCTTCATAAAACTGAATTGCTTGGGGTCTAGATCAGTTAACTTGCCTATGTCTGCAGAAATGAGATCTGCTATGATAAGGTTCATAGCACTGCATATCAGACTGATGAAGTTAATGGGCCTGTAATTAGTAGGATCTGTAGAGGGGCCATTCTTGTGTAGTGGAGTCATAGTAGCTGTTCTTCAGGCAATAGACACATACCCCTTTAGATAGGTGGAAGTTGAATAATTTAAGTAGAGGCCTGGATAGTGCATAGTTGGCATGGATGAGAAAGCAGCCTGGTATGTTTTCTGATCCAATGAAGTAATTTTTAGCCTTTGACAGGAAATCTGCTACTTGTTCAAAGGTGATTTCAGGGGGAACTACATTTCCAAGAATACTGGAGGTTAACAATGTGGCAGGGTGGAGTAAATTTGTCAATTAATATAAAGTCTTTATCCTTGGGCTCAGAATGCGTGGTATTATTATGGATGAAATCAGAGGAAAGATATGCAGGTCACCTTTGTATCTCTAGTAACCTTAAGCTTGTAATTACTCAGTTTTACAATTTCTAATAGAACTCTTAAGTCCTTTTGTGGCATGTTTCAGTGTGGTTCTCAGACATGGATGGGGATTTCTAACAACTTTTCATTATTTACCTTCTTTTGTTATACAGTTGATTAATATGTGAGTTCCACCAGCGAGACTCATTCCTGAATTTGCAGCTATATTTAGGGTGGGTGAGCACTGACATGTCTTAGCTGCTGATACAATTTGAAGGTGAATGCAGCAGCCTCTTACTTGAGTCCACTTGTAGTGAATTACTGGAAATATTGCATATGTTGTCTACAAGCTAAAATAGGTTTGTCCTGGATAAGTCTCTAGAAATGGTTTCATTTGGCAATGGGGTGGTACCATTAGGTCTGACAGAGAGATGATTGATTTGTAGTTAGATATAACTGGATGCAGGCTGGGTTAAGGATCTTGAAGCAATGAAGGAAATTTCAACAGAACCAGATTTACTTGGATGTGATCCCAGCAGTGTGTTATGGAGTTATTGTGGTAACACTGAACATAATTGTTTAGAAAGCAAAAGTTATAGGTGGGCATTTTATAGGACTGATTTTGTTGGATTAACTGAAGAACTGAGGGATTGGAATTATGAAGGGTTAATGTTTGATAAAACTGTTAAGGAGAAATTAAATCATTTTTATGACTATTTTAATGGTTTAATTAGTAAATGTGTGACTTATGTTGTGGAATAAACAGGTCAGTAGTTATTTGCCATGGTGGATAGATCTTTAGATAAAACAAGAAAAAAAAGTACTATTTCTGGAAAAAATATAAAAATACAAAACAATGAGATGTGTAAAGAAAGCTATATACTACCAAGGGGGAATTTTAGGTTTATGTATGCTGCAAGAAGCCCCTATGAAAGAAATGTGGCAATGTGTACCAAAAATAATAAAAAGTTATTTTTTTTAGTATTTTAGACAATACAGAAAAAGGGTCACATACCACTTTTCATTTCAAAGTGGAAGACTGCCCAATTATTGATCCAAAAAAAATTGGTACATGTTATTTTGGAGGAATTGATACCATATCTAAGTAATGGAAATTGTGATGAGGTGTAATATTTTTTCAATGATAATTACAGTTTTCCTGCAATTTCTAGTGAAATGATTGTTAACACTATAACAATGATTAAGACACATACAGCAGCTGTTCCAGATTGATTAAACTGATTTTCTCTAATGAACATACCCCCAGATTAGATATCCTTGCATACTTTAACTCTTTTAGGACATTTCATATACTGGTTATATACCAATTATTTGGAAAGAGGTTTTTATGTTTCCATTGTTTAAAGGTGGAGATGTAACTACACTAACTAATTACAAGCCAATAAGTTTAACCAGTATTTTGGGAAATGTTTTGAAAGAGTAGTGTTAAATTCAATGTCTGATATAGTGAATTCTAATCAGGATTCAGCACAACATGGTTTTATGGCAGATAGATTTTCCAAATGTTTTGGGTTTCTATCACTCAGTCTGGGAGACTTTGAGTAATGGTTTACCAGTGGATGTGAAATATTTAGACATGGCTAGAGCTTTTGATACTCTACAGTATAGTGATATACTGATATTAATGTAAAAAGAATATTAATGGTTATTTGATTAGATGGGTGGATAATTGGCTACATGGTAGACAATACCAGGTAAGGACTGGAGGTAATTTATCTATTTCTAGGATACATAAGGTAGGTGCCCCACAGGGGTTAGTCCTGGGCCCAGTGCTGTTTACAATTTTTATGATTATATTCCACAGTCTGATAAAATGTGGTTGAATAAGTATACTGATGATAGTAAAATAGGTGCTGTTATAACATCGACAGATGATCATAATATCCTGCAATGGAAGAAAAAACAACACAGTCAACCAAAAAAAAACCGAAAAAGCAACTGTGGAAGAAACACCAACACGATAGGACCTGAACACATTTATTAAATTGAGCACTTTCATCCGCCAAATGGCCGGACTTCTGAAGAAAAAGAAAAAAGGAGTATTTAGTAGAGCATATAAAATATTGCATGATAACTATAAGACTCAATCAGAGGAGGTTAGAAAGGATTAGGAAGAGAGATTGATTAAGCAATTCACAAAGAAACAATGGGAGGATATATGTGTATCTTCCAAATATGCAACAAAGTCTAGAAGATTAAGGACCTTTGCTTGGTAGGGTTTACATAGGGTAGATTCGAAATAATTTTTCCTCAGCTAGATAGCAAATGTTGGAGATGTGATGGGGAAGAAAGAGGTAACTGGGAAAATATTATTTGGGAGTGTAATGAGTTGGCAGACTTTAAAAATTCCCTGTGGTATACTCAGATATACTGGGTGAGCAATCTGGTGTAACTAAGGAAATTACTTTTTTGAGCTATGATACAGAATTGGAAATGCGTGGACATAGTAAGGCCTTGCTAAGTCTAATTATGGTGGCTGCCAAAAAAGCAGTTACTAGAAAATGGAAATCAAACCCTAAATCAACAAGCTGATGTTCCTAATGAAATGTCAGTACCTGCTGCAAATCTCAGTCGGATCCTATAGTTTCTGGGGCTATCTGATGAACCTGCTGCAAGTCTCTGTTATTCAAAATAAGCAAATGTTCTGCATGGATCCTAGGGTTTCTAGGACTATATGCTGGCAATCAGAAGTCATGTGAGGTTGCATTACCTTACTTCCTAATGCTTGAGTTGCTGGGGCTGCTGTTTTGTTTCCCAAAAGGGATATAGTTATAGCATTTTTTTATATGTAAGGGATTTTTTTTCTAAGTGAAGCTGGCGTCCCCCCAGCCAACATGGACCCTAGACAACTGTGATTTGAAAAGAGAAAGGATGTTGGTGCTCAGACCAAACAGACTTTTGATAACATTGTGTCCTTCTTGTTGAGTATTGGCAGGGGTTTCATAAGAATCACAGATACCATGGGTTCATAGGTTCATAGGTTCATACTAGGCTATCTGCCCTGGGGCAATTATAAGCCTAGCCCGATTCTGTATGGCTTACGCCACCCCTTGATTTGAGTATACTGTGCCCTTTTTAAGGCTTAGTTTACTGTGCCTCTGTCTAATAGTGACATGGGAGTAATCCCTGGGACAAACCTACGATCCCCCATCTACTTATCGAGATTCTTCTTGAAGAGATTCAGTGAGGTGCTCTGCCTCACATGAACTGGAATTCTATTCCAGAGCGAAGGGAGCCTCTGGGTTATGAACCTGTCCCTCCAGCAAGTTCTATTTATTTCTGTGCTGAGGTTCAAGTCCCTCGAGCGTGTGGCTCTAAGGGATATAGATTTACTGAGGTGGAGCATGTCCATTAATTCTGGATTTGACATAGCTTTGTATGTCAGGCATAGATCGCCTCAAGTAGGCGGTATGCAACTGAGTAGAGCTGGAGTTTTTTAACCGAGCAGCATATGGCATCTGTTTGAGACCCTTGATCCTCTTGGTGAGATACTTTTGGGGTCTTTCTAATTGCTGCAGGTGTCGGGTAAGGTACATCCCAAAGGGGCATTGTATTCTATGATGGGCCTGATGAGGGATGAATAAAGGGCACGATTACCTCTCTTGATCTAGATGTGAAACCCTTCGTGATGAGGTGGGCTATGTAGAAGGTCTTTCTAACCACTTTGGCAATGTGGTTTTCAAAGGAGAGATTGCTA
The DNA here is from genome assembly GCF_019279795.1 of Protopterus annectens. NCBI lineage: Eukaryota > Metazoa > Chordata > Ceratodontiformes > Protopteridae > Protopterus > Protopterus annectens. The sequence goes on from NC_056725.1 coordinate 1,770,833,852, forward strand.
TCAGCTTGGGTCCCCAGGTCCCTAATAACTTTCTCTGTACTTAATGGGTTTCCGCCTATGTGGTAATTTGTGGGCACATTGTTTTGCCAAAGGGTATGACTATACATTTTTTGGCATTTAGCTTTAAACCATGGCACTGGCACCAGTTATCTGTCTCTGTGAGACCTTTTTGAAGGATGTTTGTGTCAGCTGGAGAGTTGATTATGGCGCCCAGTTTGCAGTCATCTGTGAACTTGGTGAGCCATAGTCCTCCCACGTTTGCCTGTACCTCGGAAAAGTATACACTGAACAAGAGTGGTCCCAGGACAGAACCCTGTGGGATGCCACTTGTGACCGGTTTCGAGTCTGACATGGCTCCAGCAACTCTCACTCTGTGGGTTCTGTCTTTGAGCCAGTTTGCGACCCATCTTGTGACATAGGGGTTTATATTTAAGCTGGATAGCTTATGTATGATGTCCGAGTGGGGTATTGTGTCAAATGCCTTTGCAAGGTCCAGATAGGCTGTGTGGACTACCTTCCCTTCATCTATGGCTTTGGTGACTGTTTCAAAGAAGTCAACCAGGTTCAAAAGGCAGGATCTGCCCTTGACAAAGCCGAACTGGGTAGGATCTAGTGTCTGTAGGTCCCCAATGTCTTTGTTTATGAGCTCCATGATGATCCTCTCCATAGCCTTGCAGACTAAGCTAGTCAGGCTTATGGGGCGATAGTTTCCAGGGTCCGTAGAGGCTCCACCTTTGTGGAGTGGGACCACTGTTGCTGTACGCCATTCTGTGGGCACATATCCTGTAGTGAGGCTGAGATTGTATAGCTGTTTTATTTGAGGGATTAGTTCCTCTTGGAGTTCATGTAGGACGCAACCTGGGACGCCATCTGTTCCCATGGAAGCAGTGTTTTTTGCTTTGGAGAGGGCAGCCTTCACCTGAGCATCTGAGATGTTTGGGAGGCAGCCCTCTGCCGGGATAGATACTTGCTCTGTTGGGGGGGAGGGGGTGGAGAAGTTTGCACTGAACCTGTCTGCCAGGATATTGGTGATGTCTGTGGGTTCAGTGTATTTTTTGTCATTTAGAATCAACTCAGAACAAGTCTGGGAGTTGCATCCCAGGTTTCTAACATAATTGAAAAAAGCCTTATGATTGTCTTTGGTGTCCTGATCAATTTTTCTCTCGAAGCTGGCCTTGGAGGATTTTATGAGGATCATAATTTTTGCTAGTACTGATCAGAGATGCCTTCCCTATTAGGGATTTTGCTCTGTCATGTAGTAGCTTCCTCCTTCTGTTGTACAGTTTATTTATGGCAGGGGTCCACCAGACTGGACGCCTGCCTTTGGATGATTGGGTCTTGGTTTTGTTTGGGATAGCATGATCCATGCATTCCTGGAGATGTCCATAGAATGCATTTATATAGGATTCTGCAGTTTGGGCTGTAGTTTCCACTGGCCCTGGGGCCTTGAAGGATTCCACTTTGGTTTTGAGAAGTGAGAAGTTCACTTTTGAGAAGTTTTTCACTGTGGTTTTCTGGGTTGGGGGTGAGGTCGGGATGTGGACATCCAGTGAAATTAATTTATGGTCTGATCTTACCAATGAGGGATATACTTCTGGTGTGGAGCATAGAGTCCCCATGTTGGTAATGATCAGGTCTAGTATGTTGTCCTCTCTTGTGGGAGTGGTGACTAGTTGTTCCATAGCATTTGAGTTTATAATTTCCAGGAATCTTTGGGCTAAGGTGCTGGGGCTTGAGTAGTGCTCCCAGTCAATGTTTGGGTAGTTGAAGTCACCCAATATAATGGTGTTCGGAGAGATCTTCATGTTCTCCAATGTTTTCAGGAAAGCCGAGTGGGATTCCTGACTTTGAGAGGGTGGTCTGTAGGATGCTATAAACTGAAAAGCAGTCTTGCCCACTGTTAGTTGCACATGGATGGTCTCCGATACTTCTTACATGCCACTAACCTGGAGGTGTGGATATCCTTGATAAATATGGAAACTCTCCCTCCTTTTGTGGTTTGGTTCGGGTTTTGGGGCCGAAAAGCATGATATGAGGTATAGCCTGGTAGTGCTGGGGTGCTCTCTGGAGCCTTGAACCAGGTTTCTGTCACTGCACAGATATCGATGTTCTCCATACTGAGGAGAGCTTTGAGTGCATGCATCTTGAGGTTAAGACTTCTGGCATTTAGCAGCATTACCCTTAGTTTCTTGTTCCTTGTGCTGTCTATGGGGGTGGGTTTGACTTTTGAGCCTTGCCTAAAAAAGGCACTATGGGGGTGGCAAGAGCCACAAGACCCAAAATCTTGAGGTATTTCCTCACAATGATGGAAGTCTATGTAGAAAGCTTTAGAAACAGATCTAGATGTAGATCTATTTTTTTCTTTTGGAAGTAAAGCTCTTTGAATTGAGGTATCTAACTGACATCAAATGAGCACAATCCTGAGTATATCAGACATGCCTGATTTTTTATGAGAAGATCAAATCTATGAAAAAGCATGTGGTAATTGGCCCTGGCCATTTGCATAAGAAGAGAGAACCACTGTTACCTTTGCAAAAAGGGAGTCACTACAATAATCTTGGGGGATTCCTTCTGAATCTTCATAAGTACCCTAAGTATGAGTGGGGAGGGTGGAAAAACTTTCAGGAACATTCCTGTCCGTGGAAACAAAAAGGCATCTGCCTTCCAGGCCTTCTTGCATGGAGTCTTGGAGCAGAATCTTGCCAGCTGAATGTTCTGAGAGGAGGCAAATAGATCTATTGAGAAAATCCTCACAGTTGGATCACATCTTGGTAGACCCCCTAATCTAGTTTCCATTCATGAGAGTCTACCATCGCCCTGTTCAACTTGGCTGCCACACAATTTTGTTCTGACAGAATGTAGGAAGACTGTAGAGTGAGATTGGGCTGTGAAGTTATATCCCAAGCTAACATGTCTAGTCTGCAAAGGAAGTACAACCTGGTCCCCCCTTGCTTGTTGATGTACCACATAACTATGGTATTGTCTTTAACAATTTGAAAAGGTCTCAAGGATTAAAGACGATTCAGAGAGTTGAGTGCCTTGATCAGGGCATTCATCTTTTTTATATTTATGCTTACATCTGTCTTTAGTGCCCACATACTTTGCACTTTTATCCCTCCTGAAACTGCTCCCCAAGAAAATTCTGAGGCATCTGTGGTGATTGACTGCTTTAAAACTGGGAGGGAGAAGGGGAAAACCTGTGTTTGAGGATATTTATGTCTCCACCAAGTGATTTCTCTTCTGACAAACGCCAGCACTGGTATTTGAACAGAAAGGATATTGGTCCTGAGACCAAAGAAACCTCGGATACCATTGTATCTTTCTCATGTGGAGTCTTGGCACAGGTATCATAAGAATCATACATACCATGAGAATCAAAGTCCTGAGGTATTCCATTGCCATAACCGAATTCTGAGTGGAAAACCTTAGAACTTGTTTTTTTTCCTGTGGAAGAAAAGCTCCTTGAATTGAGGTGTTGAACTCATACCAAAAGAACACAATCCTGTGTGAAGAAGTCAAAAATGACTTTTGAATGTTGTCTTGGAATCTCAGCTTGTGTAAGAGACCTTTCACCCAAGTGAGAGATTCTGGGCACTTTGAAAAAGACTTTGCAAAGTTAAGCAAATCATTAACTATGGAAAAAATGTGCCTACACTTTAGCCTGCAATGAGCTATAACTGGAGCTAGACAATTTCTGAACACTCCTGGTGCAGTGGATGGTCCAGAGGGTAAGGATGAGAACTGATAATGTAAGTCAGACTTACAGAACTTTAATAAACACCTGAAATCTGGATGAATAGGGATGTGATGTTAAGCATCTTTCAAGTCTAGAGTTACTAGGAAACTTGAATGAGTAAGAGGTACCAGGCTGTGAAGTGACAGCATTTTGGACTTCAGCACAATCACAAACAGGTTTAGGAAAGTAAGATCCAAAAATGACCTCCAAGCATTTTCTTTCTTTGGTGCTAAAATCATCCTTGAATAAATACCTTTCCCCACCTGGGAAGGAGGAACTGGTTCTATCACTCCTTTGGGCAGCATGTGATGAAGGACAGGTGGAAATAAGAGTCAGGTCCAGTGGATGAGGGATTACCCCCATTAAAGAAGAATTTCCTCCCACTGTCATCTATAATGTTAATGGATGATCTTCAGAGCCCATTTGTCTGAAATGATGTTACCAAAAAGAAAAGTGGAGATTCAGACTTTCTGGAAGGGAAAAGGGACTGCTGTGGTGGAAGAGATGGACAAGGTCCCTTAAATATTCATTCTGATGTGTTGGACCTCCTTATTTTTTTGGGCAGGGTCCTGAATGCTTTTTGGAACCCCCTTACCATTTCTTCTTAAATATCAGTTTACCTGCATTTTGTTGAGACTGTTAAGTTTGTTTTTGTCAAAATTGAATGAGGGGGTTAGATGATCCCTTAGGAAATTTGAAAAAGGAGGGTTGAAAAATCTTAGAGATTCTCTTATCAGCTTACCCCTCTTATCAAATGTTTTGATCACTTCTGCAGCAGAGGGGTCAAAAACTAAATATTTATCCAAAGGAGAATTTAAAATCTAATTTTTAACATCATCTGGGACGTTCTGAGAATGTAGCCAGGCAGACCTCCTCATCTCAGTACCAGTGGCCAAAGCCTTTAAAGAAGCACAGACTGAATTATACACACTCTGTAAACAATGAGTATTGACTTGTACAGTAGAAGATATGAAATTATTTAATGCAGATATTTCCTCACAAGAAGAAACTGCAGCCAAAGTATTTCTCATACTTTCAGAATTAGTCAGATCAAATCTTAACATATGAGCCTGGTAATTCAAAAATCTGAAAATCAAAGTTGCAAAAGCATACATATTTTTCCTATACTTATCAATAATCTTCCCATCCTTATCAGAAAGAGTAGGATTGGAAGTAATTAAATACTTAGGAGGGGTAGGATTAACTAAATCTATAGCTGCTGGGTCAGATTTAAGAAGAGTGTATAAAAATGTAAACAATTGAGGAACTTTATACATCTTCTCTGTCTTTTTTGTCACAAAAATTATAGTCAATAATGCACACATCTTCCATAGCTGACAAAACTGGTGGAATAGGTAAAGGTTCAGGATCTTCCTTCTGTAACAGCTTAATATTCTGAAATTTTAGCTATAGGACTTGAGCTCCAGTATTGGCTTTATTTGATTGGATCCCTTCCTAGCAAGTCTGCTATATTTAGCACATACCTACATCTACGCAGGGTCTTTTTTTCAACATTCTGAGATGTGTGGAAAGCCCCAAAGTGAGAGATACAAGCTTTTCATCAAAAGGGAAGAAAAAATCTTTTATTTGTATTCTGCTTACATATTTTAAGTTGCACTTATAGTGGCCTACATTGTAATACTTTTTGCACTTCTCTGTTTCTTGTGCATGTTTTAGCCAAGTAAAGTTATATTTGCATTTTTTAGTTTGTTCTGGGCCCTTAGTCTTGTAGTTAAATTTGCACTTGTGGGAAGGTTGTGTATTCCTACAAGAATATAGCATTGTTTATACATTACACAGACTTATATTTCTGTAAGTAGAATTACATGTAAAAGGTAGATTTTTGTATTTGGAACCCAGTTTATGGCCTCAGTCTTGTAGCTTTATTTACATTTGTGGCAGCACTGTTATCTACTGCCAGACTGGAGTTTCATGTAGTCATTTATTAAAGTATTACTGGTAAATTTCTGCATAATCTGATGCCTTAGTCTGGGATGAGACTGCAGTAGTGGCAGTATTGTGATTTCTGCTCTAGAATTTGTGCTTCAGTACTTTTTATAGCTGTATATACCTGGTTAAAGTTGCATTCAGGTAGTCTGGTGCCATAGTCTGTGGTGAGATTGCAGAAGTGGCAGTATTGGGAATTCTGCTCCAGGATTTCTGCTTCAGTACTTTTTATAGCTGTATATACCTGTTTAAAGTTGCATTCCAGTAATCTGGTGACTTCATCTGTAGTGGGATTGCAGTAGTGTCAGTATTATAAATTCTGCCACAGGATTTCTGATTCAGTTCTTTTTATAGTTGTATACTCCTGCTTAAAGTTGCATTCCAGTGCCCTTCTGTTTACCTTGCTACTGTTTTCTCCTGTGTTCTTTGAGTCTCCCCCAGCATCAACTGAGACATTAAGCTAAAAGTTTCTGAAATTCTAGCCATAGGACTACAGCTCCAGTTTTGAATTTTTACTCCAACCCTCCCACCATCTTCTTTTTGAGGTTTTAAAAAGCTGTGTCTCTTGCTTCTTCATCTTATGGTAATCTGACTTCCATAGTCCCCCTCTCCCCTCTTTCATTGCGATTTTCTGTTGTGTAACCTACTTAAATACTTTCTTACACATTGTTTTTCATATGTCCATAATACTAAGTGCCCACCCAGCAAACCAGTATTGCACATGAGTAAACCTCCCTTACTACAAATTATCTCCTGCTCATTTTCTTAGCGCTTTCATCTGCTTGGTGCCCTAATAAAACTCTGTGAGGGTCCTGAGTTAATCCTGCTCCATCCTTGGCAGATAAGAGATTTATTTTATTGGTTTGCACTTAACTGTTTAGAGTACTACTGCTTTATTTCTGCTTTATTTGCTGACTTTGCCTTTAAATCATTCTAAAGGTCCCTAATACTTGAAATTGCCTTATCAAGGTAGTTTACGTTGTTCTGTTGTATCATTACATTCACAAGCAATCTTTCTTGCTGTTTTTACATCAAGACGTTAGCAGTGCCCTATACAGACACAAATGTCCAGAAAGAAAATTTTATCTATAAAACTACCTTTAGAATGGAAACTTGTAATTTAGTATGGCTAAAGCAAAGCCACTGCATGAAGACAAGCTTAGAGCAGCTAGTTTTCACATTAAACAGCACTATTATCAAATATTAGCATAATCTAACCTAGCCTACTGCCAAACCCCAAAGACCACCCAAGCAGATATCTGTATAACTCAGTCTACAACCTACAGTAGCCCATCCAAATACAGGTTTAGACAACATGGATATTCACTTTCCAAATGTCTCCATAGCCAGATTGGTAGATATGGCCATCCTGAGACAATGTAATAATTATCTCATGTTCACAGACAACTATTTAATCCTTAAAGAAACAGACACAGTATGTGAGAGATATGCATATACAATTTCACTAGAGGCAAAAATATGACATATAAACAAGGCTGTCAAGAACACACACACACACACACACTACATTCACCACACATAGTATCCACCACACACATAGACCAAGTTATGCTGAGGCACTAAAAAGTAATCTTCCCAAACCTCAAAGACCTCTCAAGCCTATAAACAGCAATGCCTATCATTAGAAGTCTCTAAAGAACTCACCAAAAGCAATGCCAAACACCACACATACACCTGCACTCAGTGGAGCCTCAAGAGCAAAGCCCATAAGGCAAGCAAACAAATTACCCAGGACTATTTTAATAGGGGACTCCTTTGTATGACACACAAATACCCCACTCACCATATTGTACAAGGAGAAGATACTGTTTAGTTGCTTATCTGGAGACAGGCTCCACCAAGTTATGCATGCACTCAAGTCATTACACCACAGGTACCAGTATGATTCTGTCATACTCCCTGTGGGTGTTAATGACCTGAGATGTACTTCCCTGGATTACATGAAAACATTGTTGATATGTGTCTCAGGCAGGTATGTGCCTTGCATTGAGCAGCATTCTACCTTCACCAAGGATGATGCCATGGCATGGACAAAACTTAACTTTAATAATTGGTTTAGCTTCTAGTGTTTTTTCATGAGGATTCAATATTTGTCTGCATAGAAGGACATAGTTAATGAACCACAGTGCTTTGTAAAGGATGGCATGCACCTGAATCCCTTAGGCTGCCAAATATTGGCTAAAACTACACCTACCCCCTTACAGCCTTTTTTAGACAATGCCAAATTGACAAGCCTACCAACACATCAAATAAAACCCAAAGAAACCTAAAGGTGTTAATCCTCAGTGCTAGGAGCCTAAACAAGAAATTCCACACCCTACAAGCTCTCCTCACTTTGGGGATTATTCACATCTGTACGATTACCGAGTCATGGTTTAAACCCACAGAAAGTACTCTGTCAGTCCAAGGCTTCAGTGCCTTCCACACATTTGGACCATCAGCTGCACAGACATGGACAAAAGCTGGAGCAGTCTCAGTCTACGTTAGCAACAAGTATAACATTTGGTTGTTTAAACAGAAAGATGGCCTGGAATTTATCCATGAGCAAATCACCATAGACAAAGTCCCATAACATATCCTACCAAGCTATAGATCACTGTCTATGTCTTTAGAATCCCATATCTCATACCTAGACCCACTGGAGATTCTCACCACTAAACCAAATATCATATTCATGGGAGACTTCAATTACCCCTCTTTAGACTGGGAAACATACACAGATTCATTGCCCCAGCCAACCTCGAGTTCACAACAACCTATGTGGAATTGTTCAGAGAGACCATGTACAACCATGTAAATGGCTATATAGAGGCTGCTGTACCTAGTAGAAGTAAGCCCAAAACAAACTTGAAAAGTAAACCACACTGGTGGAATCCTAATCTTAATAGGATATGTAACAAAAGGAAAGAAAGCCATGGATGAAATCAGGAATAACAACTCCCATAACAACCGGAACTCTCTAATCAAACTAAACAAGAAATTAAGAGGACTAATTAAGTCCAACAAGGACAATTATGAGGTCTAGATAGTCACAAAGGCTAAAGACAACCATAAGGCCTTCTACAGCTATGTCCAAAAACTCAAAGGCAGCACATATCAATGTGCTGAACTGGTGGTCAATGATGCCATCTTCACTGAGCTGTGGCATAGTGAATTTGCTGGCTGACAAATTCAACTCAAACTTCACCCCCATACCCTCCTGCCTCCCCCTATGAAATACCTACTAGCATAACCTCCAGCTATTAATAGGGAGCAGGTCCTGGTGGAGCTCTCTAAGGCCAAAGACGCAGCTGCAACAGGCCCTAACAACATCCTGGGATTCCTCCTAAACAGCTTGAAACATGACCTATCAGGACCACTTGCATCACTTTTCAACTGCAGTGTCAAAACAGGCTTTGTACCATGAGAATAGAGGACTGCAACAGTTATCCCACTTCACAAGGCTAGACCATCAACCGACCCAGAATACTACAGACCTGTCAGTTTGACTAGTGTAAATGTAAAGCCATGGAACAAATTATCATGGAAATGATCAACAAAGACATAGGCAACCTTCAGACACTGAACTCAACCCAGTTTATCATTATTAAGGGAAGGTCATGCCTAGTAAACCTGGTGGACTTCTTTGAGAAGTTCACCAAGCAATGGATGAGGGGTAAACAGTGCACAACACCACCTCATGGCTAAGGTGTTCAGCACAATACCTCACTCAGGTAGAGTTGACAAACTCACCAAACTAGGCCTCAACTCCTGCATAATTCACTGGATTTCCAGCTGGCTCTCAGACAGGACCCAGGAAGTCAGGATTTGTGAGACCACAGGTCACCAGTGGGATACATCAGGGCTCCATGCTGGGACTACTACAATTTGGCATCTACTTCTCAGAGTTAAAGGCTAATGCCATATTAGAACATATGTAGACAGTAATCCTGGCCTTTGGCCATCATGTGGCCAAGGTAGTAAGAAAATCCTTCTATGTTGCCCAATATATAAATAAGGGCATGGCATCCAGGTCCAAGGAGGTCATAGTGCCACTTTACTCAGACCTTATCAGATCCATCATTGAGTATAATGCCCCTTTCAGCATGTACCTGACCAGACATATGCAACAGTCCAATACCAGGAGCATTCATGGTATAAACACATTATCCTACATGGAGCACCTTACAGCCCTGTCTTTGTACTAAGTCCCCTAAATGTTACTGAGGGGCAATCTATGCCTGGCATACAAGCCATCCCCAGATCCAGCTCTGATGGACCTTTTGCAGATTTGCAACATGAACAACATTGGAACCACTAGAGCCAAGGATTTAAATTTTGCTTGTGACATAAATAAGACATATTGGTGAGACAGATACGCGTCTCAGGGGATCCCCATGCTCTGGAACAGACTCCCCATCCATGTAAAGCAGAGTCCATTCTTAACCCTATCTAAGCAAAACCTTGATAATAGTTGGGAAACTGGAATTTCACCTTGGGTCTGGCCCCCAGGTCTCTGATAGACAGAATTTGACAGTAACGCGACTAACATATCCCCCACATAAACTCTAAATTCTTCCTAACTAGCATACCTCCTTCTAACAAATGCCTATGATACATAGTGAAACAACTGGGTTTTGTTGTATGACTAGGCTTATAAAGGTGGTTGTTAGCCTAGTATATACTATGAACCTATAGTATTTTCAGTGGGACTGAGAAACCTCAGTGTTCTCCCACTGAAAACACTGAGCTATTCTGGAAAGAGTCTCAGAGAAAGATGGGAGATAGGAAATTCACCCCGGGGATCACGTCAGTCGCCCGGCTAGACAGGGGTCCAGGGAAGTAAATACTGTGGGAAGAAATAGCCAGGCAATTGTTATGGCTAGGCTTGTATAGGCCCTAGGGCCGATAGCCTAGTACCAACCTATGAACCTATGAACTTATAAACCCTGACAGGGAGAATCAGAAACTTAGCTATCCTCTGAGTCTGAATCAGAAATCTTAGGAGAAAAAAACCCTGTTTTCTTGAATCTCTCCATTAGAAGAGGTATCCCTCTTTCTTCTAACAGAAAATTATTTTATAAGAAGGACCAATAGCCTGAATTAGACCCTAAGCCAGACCCTGTAAATTACTTCTGTTCAAGAAATTTGAGGAGAAGCAGATATATGCTTAGTTTTCTCTTTCTTTTGACAGGAAAAATGGGGCTAAAAGTGGTATTAATGGCAACAGCTTCCCCAGGGATGGGCACAACATTCAGATAAAACAAGGACGCCTTCCCTGTTCCCTCTCCCAGGATCGACAAGAGTGGCTATCCCTTGCCCACCGAGGAGACCCCAGCAGCTGCAGAGGATGTGGCTAACCCCTGGTCCATAGTCACTGTAGGTGTTATACCCAAGTGATCCAGGCTAAATGATGAGTGGTGTGAGGTACAACTAATGGCCACAGCAGAGTCACCCACTTATGGCTGACACAAATTGCTAGCCTGCTGTGGTGACAGCGTCTGTTAAATTATTTTTTTTTGTTTTGGGAATGGAAGAATGACTGAACCATTGGATTGACAGTTTGTTCTATGGTCAAACTGAAAATGGTACCTCTTTTCCAGGAAAGCACACAGCAAAAGCTGGTAAAAAACTGAAGTCTTTAAAAGTCACATTTTGACAGAAAAAACACAGCAAAAATCACTTTAAAACACTTTGCCAGCCCCCAAAATAAAATAAACACAATGTATCCACAGAAAAAAATGTTTAAAAAGAGAACACTAGATCCAAGGGCCTGAACTTTGCCTGCGACATAAGCAGGACCTGCTGTAGAGACTGATATGTGTCTCAAAGGATCCCTGCCCTATGGATAAGCTCCCCATCTACATATAGCAAAGGTCATAACTGACCTTATTCAAAAGAAACTTTGATCATTGGATGGGAAATTGCAAATTCACCCCCAGTCTGGCCCTCAAGTCCCTGATGAACAGAGGTCAATAGTTTGGAAATTAATCCCCAACTAACATACTGCCCCACATAACCCTTAGGTACCTCTTTACTAATACACCCCACCATCTAGGTGTCCAAGGACCTCTGGGACAAAACTGGGTTTTGTTGCATGTCAAGACTAGTTAAGTCACTGGTTTTCATTAACCTAGTACAAACCTATTCACCTGAGAAATTTAAACAACTTCTAAACTAAAAGTACAATACAGTCTAGTGACAGTTCATTAAAACACAAACTCCTAGCTTTAAAATAACTTTCCTGAACAGGAAAGTGTTATCAACATTTTTTTTTAAAAAGGAAGTTTTTTTCCCTGAAGGGAACTTATCTGACCAGCAAAGGAACAGCATAAAAAAATCTGCCCAAAAAAACGAGACCGCCAAAGCAGAAATGAAAGCAACCTCCACCCCCCAACACAACCCAAATGACACATAGCCCACATACTCAGTGTGCCACTCAACTACAGCCCATAAGGCATAATGTACCCAACACTCTAGTCATAGGTGACTCTATAGTCAGGTACACTGATGTTCCACTCACCAGGTTAAACAAGAAGAAAGTTACTGTCAGCTGCCTGTTGGGTGCCAGAATCCGCCACATAATGCATTCACTCAGGTCACTCCACAACAAGTACAAATATGACTCTGTCATTGTCCATGCTGGTGTGAATGACCTGAGATGTACCTCCCTGGACTACATGAAAAGAGACATGGAGGAGCTCTCCCATCTTGTAGCCCAGGCAGGTATGACCCTAGCCCTGAGTAGTATCCTGCCATCACCCAGAATGATACTACAGTACAAGGACAAAATGATTGACTTTAACGATTGGCTAAGAGTCTGGTGTCATTCTACGGGGATCCAGTATCTGCCTGGAATGATATGATCGACAGACCACACAGCTTTGCCAGAGATGGCCTGCACCTGTCGCCCTTGGGATTCTGGATACTGGCAAAGGCTCTTGCTACCCCTATAGTGCCTTTTTTAGGCAAGGTTCAAATGACAAATTCACCACCGTAACAGGTACAAGCAAGCAAAATCTGAGGGTAATGCTACTCAATGCTAGAAGTCTAAACCTCAAAATGCACTCACTCGAGGCACTCCTTAAAATGGAGAACATCGACATCTGTGCAGTGACAGAGACCTGGTTCAAAGCTCCAGAGAGCACCCCTGCATTATCAGGCTATAATTCATACCACATCTTTTGGCCACCAAACCTGGACCGAAACACTAATGGTGGAGGCGTGTCCATATTCATTAAGGATATCCACACCTCCAAGCTAGTTGCTTAGCATAATGCATCCGAGATTATCCAAGTTCAACTAACTCTGGGCAAAACCACAATCCAGATTGTAGCTTGCTACAGACCCCCACCATGCCCCAGGATTCACACTCCTCTTTTCTTGATACACTGGAAATATTAAGGTACAACCCAACACCCTAATAATGAGTGATTTCAACTACCCCACCATTAACTGGGAAAACTACTCGTGTACCAACTCTTTTGCTCAACGTTTTCTGGAATTCATCAATTCAAACGCCTTGGATCAACTTATCCACACCCCCACCAGGGGCAGCAATATTCTAGACCTGGTCATCACCAACATGGGTGACCGCTGTTCCACACCAGAGGTCAGCTCCTCGTTGGTCAGATCTGACCACAAGCTAATCACCCTAGACATCCACATTCCGCTCCCACCCCCCATTAGGAAAACAATGGTAAAAAATTTCTCCAAAGCCAACTTCACACTTCTTAAGACAGAAGTGGAAAACTTCACGACACCCATGCAGATGGACAATGGAGGTATGACTGCTGAATCCTACACAAATGCACTTTATAAGCACTTACACGAGTGCATGGATCATGCTATCCCTAACAGAACCAAGATGCTATCCTCCAAAAAAAGGAAGCCAATCTGGTGGTCTTCTGCCATAAACAAACTCTACAACAAAAGAAAGAAACTGTTGCAAAAAAGAGTAAAATCCCACGATTGGAGGAACTCCCTGGTCAGCCTCAGTAAGACGCTGAGATCCCTCATAAAATCCTCCAAAGCTAATTATGAAAACAAAATCGCCACTGATTCTAAAGACAACCACAAAGCATTCTATAGCTATGTCAAGAATCTCAATGGCAACACTCAGATCTGCTCTGAGTTACAGCACAATGACACTAAATATACAGAACCAACTGATATTGCCAACATCCTGGTAGATAGGTTCAGTGCTAACTTTACCCCCTTCTCACCCCCTAAAGGGCCCATCTTTATACCGGAAGAATGCAAAGTTCCTGTAATCATGGCTGCACAGATAAAAACCTCACTCTCCAAAGCCAAGAACACAGCATCCATGGGACCTGACAACATCCCAGGCTGCCTTCTACATGAACTACAGAATGAACTGGCACCCCACCTAAGTACCATGTTCAATCATTGCCTCACCTTAGGCATTGTGCCCATTGAATGGCGCACTGCGACGGTTATCCCACTCCACAAAGGGGGGCCACAACAGACCCTGGGAACTACCGCCCCATTAGCCTAATAAGCCTGGTCTGCAAGGCCATGGAACGTATCATCATGGAACTCATAAACAAAGACAGTGGAGATCTCCAAACTCTGGACCCCACACAGTTCAGGTTTGTAAAAGGCAGATAATGTCTCCTAAACCTGATAGACTTCTTTGAAGCAGTCACCAAAGCCATAGATGAGGGTAACGTGGTTCATACAGCCTATCTACATCTTGCCAAGGCGTTTGACACCATCCCCCACTCTGGAATTATAGATAAACTCACTAAACTATGTTACAAGATGGGTTGCCAACTGGCTTACTGACAGAACCCACACTGTGAAAGCAGCAGACTCCAAATCAGACTTCAGACCAGTGACAAGTGGAGTACCACAGGGTTCAGTCCTGGTTTACTCCTGTTTGGTTTCTACTTCTCTGAAGTACAGGCTAACACAGAAGGTCTTTGGCTAACTAAATTCGCAGATGACTGCAAACTGGGAGCCATAATCGAAACTCCTAACGATGTGGACATCCTACAAAAGGGCCTCACTGAGACAGATGCCTGGTATCAAAGCCATGGTTTCAAGCTCAATGCCAGAAAGTGCATTGTCATCCCCTTTGGTAAAAACTCTGTACCCATGAACTACCACATAGGCAGTAGTCTACTTAACACCGAAAGTGTGATAAGAGACCTTGGGACACAGGTGGACAGTAGTCTCTCCTTTGATGATCACATCGCCACAGTGGTCAGGAAATCCTTCTACGTGGCACACCTCATCACAAAAGGTTTCTCATCTAGAAAAAAAGAGGTCATTGTTCCCCTCTACTCATCACTCATTAGACCTATTATAGAGTACAACGGCCCTTTTGGTATGTACCTCACAAGACATCTACAACAACTGGAAAAGCCGCAGAAATACCTCACAAAGAAGTTTACTGGCCTCAAACAGATGCCCTACGCAGACCGACTCAAAAAAACACCAGTTTTACTCCGTCACATATCGCCTACTCAGAGGCGATCTCTTCCTAACATACAAAGCTATGTCAAACCCAGAGCTGTTGGACATGCTCCACTTAAAGAAATCCCAATCCCTCCGAGCTACGCGCTCTAGGGACCTAAACCTTGTCACCACAATAAACAGAACATGCTGGAGGGATAGATTCCTGTCCCAGAGACTTCCCATACTCTGGAACAGACTACCTATCTATGTCAAACAGAGCTCCTCATTAGCACTCTTCAAGAAAAATCTTGATGATTGGATGGATAATAGGAAATTCACCCAGGGGATCACTTCTGTGGTTCTGCTTGACAGGGGCACAGGAAAATAATTTTCTTGGGTGGCGAAAGCCATTGTACCTTTTTGGCTAGGCTTGTATAGGCCCTAGAGCCAATAGCCTAGTACCTACCTATGAACCTATGAACCTATAAGCCTCAGAGGTGCTTATTCTTAAGTGGCAGGAAAGTCCTGAAGGGCTTGGCACCCAAACCTGTCATTTTAGTCAGCTCAGCTTGAGCTGACTAATGGTATGGGAGAGTGGATGGTGCACTGAAGCTTTGGAAGCTGGCTGGCTATTATACTTTTGTAGTATATAACCCATATTGCTTAGCCTACTGCAGCAGTGATCAATATGAAGAACATCTAAAATTATTCACTTTGGTTCATCTCATAGGGACTAACCCTATTCTACTGATGACTCCATTCTATAAAAGGTAGATGGTATAAGTGATCTGTGGGTGAGGCTTGATGGACTACTGTCTTTTGAACAGCATTTAAGGGATATTGCTAGGAGATGTTATTGTGAAATTAAAAACATTCTATGCAGAATAACCAGTCATGACTTTAGATTCCTTATTCTTCTGTATAAAACTGTAGTGAGACCAGTGATACAATATGGAGCCTCTGTTTGCTGCTTTATTAAGTTACAAGTAGTTAGATTAGAGTGGAAACAAATATGTTATACCAGGCAGATTAAAGTAGTGAAAGATTAATTATAAGAATATGCTGGAGAATTAGCTTTCCATTTCAAATAGTCTTGTGAGCAGTGATTTGATTATTATATATAAATGTTTGCCTGATGAATTATATGGTACTTGTACCGGGATTAATATTTTGGGACATAAATATGAGACAAGAAATAGTAATTTGTTTGTTAAAACTAATTCAGTGAGACTTACTGACCACTTTATGTGCTTTCAATAATGGAGCTGGAATATGGTGGAATTTATTACCTTGTAGAATAAGAAGTGCTGAAATGCTAACCTCTTTTAAAATTCTTTTGGGTGAGTGGTTGGGGGAAGAGAGTATTTGATCCAATGTGTAAGGGTGTCAGCTCTTTGAAGGCCTCTCTAGGCTCTGAGTTTGTATTTTATGAACATTGAATACTGAACAATGAACTAGAAATAAAGAGCTGTGAGGTGGGTGAAGGTGTGGGCTATGCTGGTAAGGGCCAGGCCAAGGATATTAGAGCCTCTAGTGGGAAGTTGTACTATATGTTCCAGTGCATTGACATTAACAAAGTCCAGTAAACACTAAGCATATCTCTTTTTTAAAGGTGTATGTGTGCCAGTTTATGCATGGGTAACTGAAGTCTCTTAGCAAGAAGGTATTTGGTTTGATGTTTAACCCTTCAATGACACCTTCCATGAGCTTTTGCAGGACATTGGTGGGGATCTGTAGCCAGAAATAAAGTAATAGTTGAATTTGTTAAGAGTGATTTGGATGTACAGCAGCTCCAAGTTAGGATTGTGGGAAATTTGATCTGAGGTGATGGTACTTCTGACAATTACAGATGTCTCCTCTGAAGGAGGCCGGATTATATGAAAAGTGCTAAACCCTGGTACAGAGGGAGCACTGTTATGTCAAAAGCATGTCTCAGTAACTACACCAATATGAATGTATCTGAGGTGCAGGAGGGCTTCAAGTTCACATATTATTCTAATTAAACTCATAGCATTGAGCAGTGCCACCATGTTGTTGCCTAACTTTGAGTTTGAAGTTGCTATGTAGACATGTCTCACAATAAATAAGGCATCAGCATCAATCACATTTTTCAGTTTTTTTGTACGTCGGGTCAGGGTGTTACATCAATGATGACCATCACTTACAGCCAATGTTCACACCAACAGGTAGTAAATAAAAAAATGTAGTAGCATGTCTTCTGTTCTCAATGGTTTGTATAAGTATTTGTGGCTCTTTATATGATCGACGGTCATATACCCGAGACGAAAATAGCAAAACTTGAAAAATCCAAACGTTGACTTTTTCCCAGGGTAAGTAAACACTTGTCCAAATGTAAACAAAACTGACAGCAAAGTAAGTAAACTCCATGCCACCCCCCCCAACCATATAAACCCACTCTGGGATCGCACTACAGTGGAGAAAAGGCCATGTTGGGCAAGTGTTTACTTACCCTGGGAAAAAGTCGACGTTTGGGTTTTTCAGGTTTCGCTATTTTCATTTCAGTTATATGACTGTCGATCATATGGGTCTCGGGATTTCAAAGTAGATCCATACATATGTATATATCACGAGAATCATGAAAATTATTGATGTCATATATCCCAAAATCCTAAGAAATTCCCTTGCAGATACAATATTTGAAAATTTGATCAGAGAAACTCAAGTAGAACTGCTGAAACATCTGTACTTTGTCTGGAGGAAGAAAGGCTCTTCCCATGGCAGAATCTAACACACATCCCAGGAATACAATTCTGTTAGAAAGGAAGAGAGAAGACTTCTGAAAGTCGTTTTGAAAACCCAGACTGAGTTGAAGTTTCAGAACATTTGCTAAAGACTCTTAACACATGGAAAAAGAGTCTGTAAAGATAAGACAATCATACAAATATGGAAAGATATTAATGTCTTGAAGTCTGGAATAAGGAATGACTAGAGCTAGACACTTGGTGTAAAGGAAAGTCTAAAGGGTAAAACAGAGAACTGATAATGTGAGCCAGACATAGCAAGTCTTAAAAAAAAAAAAACACCTGAACTTATCTCCAATGGAATTAGTGGAACAAGAGACTAAAGGTATATATTTTTGAACTTTATAAATTTGACAAAAGTATTTAAAAAGGAAAGGTCCAGTACAGGCCACTAGGATCCCTCTTTCTGGTGTCAGAAAAATTCTTGAAAAAAGCCTTTGCCCAAATGGAAGTGGTTCTATCACTACAGATGAAAAAATCTGGTGCACAGTGGAGAAAAAAAGAGAAACATGATTCACAGCGAAAGAAGGAATATGCTTGAAAGGAGGGCGCTGCTCTCATTGCCAGATGTACTCCTGTAGAACTGTATTCAAAACCCACCTGTCTGTATCTATCTGGCACCACAAAGGAAGATGAATCTTCAGACAGACGGTGAGGTTACCAGGGTGGGAGGAGGGAACACTCTGAATAGGCAGATAGTCATGCTGACTGAGAGGACTATCTTCCACTTTTTCAGACTTTTCATTTGTTTTAGAACCCATTGCCATTGCTTTTTAAAAAAAGTGTGTGTTGGTTCCTTACTGCTTTGCAGGGAGCAAACAGGGAAAGGACATTTCTATTATCTCTGAAAAAGAACAGTTGAAAAATCAGAGTATTTCCTTGAATCGGTTTTCCTCTTTAATCACACAGCTGCAGTAGAGCCATATAGGATGCTCTTATCTAAGCAGAATTAAAAATTTCAGTCTTAACATAGCTTAAAATATGCTTAATAACTTGAAGATGTTACAAAGGCCTTCAAAGATTTTATTTTACCTCAGAAAAAGGAAAGTTAATCATTAACTTCTGCATATTCTCAAAAGATAATGGAAACAGTTTTAGCATATGAGCTTGGAAGTTTAAATCTTAAATGTTAAAGTTCTAGAAGAATACATTTTCTTCCCTAACTTATCCAATGCTTCCCTATCCTTGTCAAATGTAATGGGGTTAGCAGCAGTAATCTGTTTAGCAGAAACAGATTTAGACAGAGAAATTACTGCTGGATCTGATTTAGGGTTGGAAAACAAATGCATATGAGACTGGTGTACCTTGTACTACCTGTTAATACTCCCTAGGAGCAGAAAATTGACCATCAGGTAAGCTAGAAGCAGTGAGAAAAATATTTATAAAAGGAAGCATCACAGGAGGAACAATGTTATGCACATCCAGTTTAACAAGTTATAATACATTTTTTCTGTGCCATAGGAATTTTGTTCTCCTCCCACTGAAAAACCTCTTTCATCTTAGATAACGTTTCAGAAGAAGATAAACCTTCAAAAGGAATAACTCATACCATACCATACATTCCTAAGAATCAGAAAGTTCAGACTGAGAAGAAATTACTGAAGTATAACCATCTCCTTTCAATGCCTGCTCTTCTGACTTAAAATCTAAGTCAGAAAGAGGTGGAACTGTTTTTCTTTTCTTGCCCGAAGAACAAGAAGACAAAGAAAAAGCATTAATGAGATCCATAACAAACCCCAGTAAATCTTTCTTGTCTATAGAAAGAGAAACAGAAACAAGAAATTGGAAGTCTTCTTTCTATGTTCAATTTATCTGGGAATCTGCCTGGAAAAAGACTGACTTTTAGAAAGTATACTATCCACAAATACATGTTCTCTATCCTGGCTAAGTGAAGAACTTTCATCTGCCTCTTTCCTGGAGACTAACAACAGTGGCGTTTCCCTACAGCTACAGAGGACATGGATATATTTGAATTTTGGAAGCTGAATCTGCTAGACCAAGGTGACCGAGGAAAAAAGTTGAGCAGTCTGTGGTGATTGCATCTTTGGAAAGCTGTGGATGAGACCTCAAAATCGGAGAGTCAATCCTGGACAAGGCAGTAAAAGGTAAGGTAGAAAAAATTAAATTGTGTGGTAAGGAAGCCACTGACAGTCCCCCACAAGCATTGTTTAATAGCCTGCATTCATTACATCTGACCTCAATATTGCAGGAGCTCTGCCATAAGGCCCTGCACCTGCAAGCTTACTGAGAATTTTGCCATTGTTTAACAGCTTGCAGTCACTCCACCTGACCTCAAGATTGCAGGAGCTCTACCACAAGGCCCTACACCTGCAAGCTTACTGAGAACATTGTCATTGTTTAATAGCCTGTAGTCACTACACCTGACCTCAATACTGCAGGAGCTCTGCAAGAAGGCTCTACACCTACAAGCTTACTGATAATTTTGTCTTTGTTTAATGTAAGCATATTCATCTTGAAGAACCTTACTGTGTATTAACTTTAATCAATTAAATACATGTCTGCTCTGTGATTTAAATTCTCTGTGGAATAGTCTTTGCACTCTATGGACCTCTTACTAAGCTGGCCACTGTCTACTTTTGCTTGACTAGTTAACTGTACTGCATATGCCAGTTATTTAGTCTCAGGATATTACAGGCATTCTATTTTACTTGCATCTCTTTGTTTATTGCTTTGTTCTGGCTATAAACTGATTGCTCTCACTTACAAATTGACCTGAGAGTGAGAGTGTCACTTTAGTAGAATTTATTGCTAAATATCCCCTCAGAGTTATCTCCTCTAACACTCAGTCACTATCTTCCTTCATAGAAGTATGTCATATGTTATTACATTGCTATTTGTTCTAAGACTGTGTAAAATAGTGAAAAGACTTTGGTAGTTCATTATATTTCTAACACTTTCATCCAGATCGGATAAGCTTTATGTATGTTGAGCATGTTTCCCTTCAACACATATGTATGTAATGTGAGTTCCTTTGTGTTTATCAGTGTAGTGCCGTGCTCTGATACTTTGCTCAGTATAGCTATATATTTACACTGCATTATTGTGGTTCTCTGTCAGTATACTTCTTGCTAAAACTACTCTGTACTTTCATTCATCTCTTATCTTACTATCATTTTACTCTTATATTTTCTTTGTATTCCCTTGCTCTGATATACTGAGGTCCTTCCTCCATCTCATTTTTGTACAATACATACTAACTCTGTTGCCTCAATATAATTTAACAGCTTACTAGAATTTTGGTGGTACGGCGGAAGCGTTGTTACCTCACAGCAAGAGGTTCTCCCGTTCGATTCTCGGCTGGGCTTGGGAGTGCCTTCTGTGTGGAGTCTGCATGTCCTCCCCGCGGTTGGGTAGCGTTCAAAAAACATGCATGCGTAAATGGGCATGCCTTCGTTGAAGGTTGGGCGTCGAGCTGGCACCTCAGTTTTTCATAAAAATCTACTGCCAATCATTAGCGGACCGGAGTTCCGCTGTGGCGACCCCTTACCGGGAAAAGCCGAAAGACAAACAACAACAACAACTAGAGTTTTTTCTTTCTTTCATTTCAGAGCCTGCATTCACTACATCTGACCTCAATATTGCAGGAGATCTGCCACAAAGCCCTACACCTACAAGCTTACTGAGAATTTTGTTATTCTTTAATTCTTTAATGTAAGCATATTTAGCATGAAGAACCTTGTTGTGTATTAACTTTAATCACTTAAATATACACCTAATGTGTGATTGAAATTTTCTGTGAAATAGTCTTTGCACTCTAAGGACCTGATTGAAATTATCTTTGGAATAGTTTTTGCACTCTAAGGACCTCTTACTAAGCTGGTCACTGTCCCCTTTTGCTTGACCAGTAAACTATAGTGCATATGTCAGTTATTTAGTTTCAGGAAATGATAGATAATGTTTTACTCACGTCTCTTTAATTGCTTTGTTCAGGATATAAACTGATTTTTTTTGCTTATAAATTGACCTGACGGTGGGAAGCTGCTACATTCCCCTGCCTACGCCAATTCCCATTCCTCCTCCCTTTCTCTAATATTATACTTCTTACGCACATATTTCACTTGTGACTCACTCCAAAATCCTTCTCAACTGACCTTACAACTTCTATACATACATTTTTGTTACTTATTTCCTCCTTCCCTATACTGCGGTGGTGATGCTGCGGTAGCGTTGTCGCCTCAGGTAAGACGTTGTCCTTTTCGATTCTCAGCTGGAGTGTCTTCTGTGTGGAGACATGCGTGAATGGGCGTACCTTCATTGAAGGTTGTGCATCAGGGTCGGCAACTCAGCATGTAAAAAATCTACTGCCAATCATTAGCGGACCGGAGTTCCACTGTGGCAACCCCTAACAGGGAAAAAGCCGAAAGAAAGATTGAGATTTCCTCCTTCCCTATCTCTATTTAATTTTTAGCCTCATTCCTAACTATCTTTCTCCCTCCCATACTGCTTTGCAGTATATTTATTTATAATCACAACCTTCCCATCTATCTATTCCCCATTGCATCTTTTTCTCTTCCCAAATAAGCTCTCATTTCTTCTTATTTTGACTATATCTTTACACTCTAGCCTTTGATACCTCTCTATTCCTTACATTCCAGTGAAGCTATCAGGGCAACCTACCTGTTTTCTTTTATACAGAATACTTCTCTCCTTATCTATCCTCTCCCAGTTCTCAGAATCCACCGTCACCGAATCTCCTACTGTTCTACAACTTCTTTCTTCATTTTTCATTGCTACTTACCCATTATCTGACATCTATAAAATACAGATACCTGTATTTAATTATGCTTCTCTTCAGCTTATCCTCTATTCTTCTCCTCCTACTGTGTCTTTTTTCATCCTACCTTGACTCGATAATATCTTGCAACATCTCTCCAACCCTGTCCCAACCACCTATCCATACTTTCTCGTTACACTCTCCACACATTGCACCAAACCTATTTAATATACTGCCCCTCACCTTTATTCCAAATATAGGTGATTAATTGCACTTCATCTCAAACCAAAACAAAATTAAGTGCAAGAATCCTCTCCAAAAAAACAAGTATGCATAATTCCCAATATACTAAAATCCTTCTAGGAAGAGATACACAGCCTAATACTGGCCCCACCTGTCATAATGAACACAAAGATAATTTCCCACACACTTCTATAACCCAGCAACAGCCAATCCCCAGCCCTGGTGATCTAATTTTTGCTGCAATAAATGTTAGAAGTATAAGAAATAAAACTGATGAACTACATGCCTGGATCACCCAACATAAGCCTGATGTTCTCACTGTAACTGAAACTTGGTTTAAGCCCAGTATAAACGACTCAAAAGTTATACCTCCTGGCTGTAATATAATGTGTAATGACCGTATAAAGATGAAAGGCAGTTGTATTGCTTTAATATTTCCTGATAACTACCACATTTCCCCTTACAGCAAACCAACACCAAAATTCACTTCAGCAGAGCTTGCTATTGCCTGAAAACAAACAGTTATAAACAAATATATATATTACTGTCCTTTGTATCCCTGCTGGTGGCAATACAGCTATACTGTAAGATATCCTACATTGGCTATCCATAACATTTCCACAAGAAAAAAAATATTATTAGGTGAATGTGAATGTCAAGAATCCAAAATGCCCAGTCTGGCAGTATTCGGGGCCAATAATGGAAAACACCCAACGATAGTAAAACAATAATATCCACACAAAATGTATGATCCTCACACTGGAAACTTCTTCAGAATATTTCTTATACTTCTAACATAAAACTACTCTTAAACAAACTTAAACTATGGTCTTCTTCAACTGATGACCTTCTGAACGAGTACCTAAAAATAGCAGCCAATAGCATCGCCTATCCTGTCTCAGTCCTTATAAACAGGTCAGTCCAGCAATCCCACATTCCCTCTCTCTGGAAAAAGTCATGCATTATCCCTCTGCACAAAGGAGAAAATTCAACAGACATTAATAACTTTAGACTTATAGCTGTCTTATCTCCCCTCACCAAAACACTTGAAAAATGTATTCAAAACAATTGCTAGACTATCTCCTGCAGGAAGAACTATCCCTGGCACAACATGGATTCTGTCCTTCCCATAGTACTAGCACTGCCCTTCTAATCTATATAGATACTGTCAATAAAGCTAGAGTTAATGGCAAACTAGTTTCTTACTTCTAGACTTGTCTAAAGCCTTTGACACAGTTTGTCACAGCAAACATCTACATCAAATGTCCTCACTAGGTCTTTCTCAGCCCAGCCTTCTGTGGTTCAAAAGCTACCTGCTCATTTCATGTTCTCTGCTTACCTGGCATTCACCACCAATGTACCACAAGGCTGAATCCTTGGTCCCCTCCTCTTTAACATTTTCACCAACACTTTCTATACTTCCACACAACAGGCCACCCTAATACAATATGTAGAGGATTCTACTGTCATTTGCACATGCGACAACATGGTACATCTCCAAAAAATTACTCAGGAAGCTTTAACAGCCACTGAAACATGGCTTTGTAACTCACAACTCATGCTCAACCCAAATAAGACCAAACTACTACTTTTTCCCCAAATCCCTCTTTCATGAAAAAAACTAAATTTAAAGTTCTCTCTCTTGATAATATAACCACTGAAGTCACTTCCCGTAGTAAACTGTTAGGGGTGATAGTGGATAATAATCTTACATTTGACCTACATGTGCAAACTTGCATAAGGTAAACTCATCAAAAACTAGGGATGCTTTACAGAGCCAAAAATTTTCTCACTGATGCAGCTAAAACTATACTTGCCACCACTTATCTCCTCCTCACACTTCTTTATGGCACTCCCATCCTTACTAGCCTGCAAGCTTTACAAAAAAAAAATGAAACTTGAACAATGCTATAACAAAGTTGCTAAATTTGCAGCACATAGCCCTTTCAGAATCCACCATGGTATAGCATTGAAAAGCCTAAATTGGTTAGAACTGACTCATCAACTAAAAGATACACAGCTTCTTACCACATATACAATTATCCAGCATCTATCTGCCTGTCCAGCACTAAAAATCATTCTACACAACTATGTTCCCGGTCGGCCATTGCAATCCAGTGACCAAAAACTCCTGTCTGTCTACAATCTATCTAATTGGCTGGACATTGTCTGTACTCATACAAGGTTGCTAGGGGCTTGAACTCCTTATCTGTATTCTTTAGGTCAATACCCTCTCTCCCATCTTTCAAAACGTCTATGAAAGTCTTCCTAGCTAAAACCTGGCTTTGTTTTTGCTCAAAACCAGGATAGACTATCTTACTAAATGTGAACAAGTCCCTTTTCATTCCTTATACCTCCTTACTCTCTCTTTTTTACTTACTTCCTTAGTACTACCGAATTTTCTTTCCCAGCCTTTCTCTTTAAATATATTATAAACTTGTTTTTCACTCATTTCATATTGCTAGTCCTGTTTGTATTAGACTAACTTACCTTTAAATTTTCCACCAACTATTCAAAATTTCTCTAAATATTAAATGATGGTCATATACCTTGTATCGATTCTTAACGAATGTTTTTATATTATGTCTAATTTGTTATAATTACTTGAACTGCAGATGCTTTTGTTTTATTTTTGAAAATTGTATAATTATTGTTCTTAAAATGTTTTGTAATAATTTGGAGCTTTTCTCCCTGAGCCTCCTCTGGAAATGGGCATCTACCCAGTCGGACTTTCCCATTAATCAATTATCAATAAATAAATAAATCAATAAATAAATAAGTACAGTAGTTGTTGTTGTTGTTGTTGTGTCTTTCAGCTTATCCCAGTTAGGGGTCGCCACAGCGGAACTCCGGTCCGCTAATGTTTGGTAGTGGATTTTTACGTGACGTGTTATCAGCCCTGACGCACAACCTTCAACGAAGGCACACCCATTCATGTATGCCTCCACACAGAAGATGCTCTAGCTGAGAATCGAACAGGACAACGTCTTGCTGTGAGGCGACAACGCTACCGCAGCACCACTACTGAGGGGGTCAAATAAATAAGTACAGTATCCTTTCCTAAATATGCAAGTATACAACACCAGCCTAAAAATTGTCAAATAGTAGAACTTTTCATACAAAAACTTCACATAAGCGTATATATATATATATATATATATATATATATATATATATATATATATAAACTACCTTAGAAATGCAATAACAGTCCCCAGAAACAAAGTTTCCTAGCTAAACACAATAATTCAACCATAAAAACACAATTATTCCACAGAAAAGTATATTAGTGGAAGGTTTTCCCCACCAGGGCACATATCTGCCCAGCCTTGAAGGATCTGCAGCTGAGCAACATTTCCACAGGGCCCACCAAAGAAGCAGTGTTTGGTGGCAAAAAAGCGCTGAAGCTGTTTTCCTCTCCAACTGACTGTGGTGGAACTCCACTCATGCTCCTGACAGTTGGAGTGCATGAAAGGTGCCCTTAAACTTTAAAAATCTGGCCTTTCACTAGGGCAGGACCCATAGACCTTAAGCTACTGCAACAGTAATATATGTTGAGTATCAAAATTAAATTAACAATAATGTAAGTACACAGAGTTTAAAGTACAGGCAAATTATATCATGTTAACACTTGGTAATGCAGATAACATTGGTAAATAACAGCATATTGGCAAATAGTAATGCAGATATCTATGATAAAAACATCAAGATTAGCTTCAAAAAAGTATAAGTTGTTGTACAGAATAATATACATTGTGTGTACTAAGTGTTGTGAGCATATGTAGGTTTTTGTGCTGTTTGTTGGTTTGTTTGTCTGTCATATGCATGTAGTCTGCTGATTACTGATAAAGTGTGTGATTTAGTGTACTCAGACTTAAATAATGATGTTTTTAGTTTAAAATTTACATTTCGCTTGTTTGAGGAAGTGGGCTTTTAGTTGTCTCATTTATGTGCTTAGGGAAAGGTTTGCAGACTTTAATTAGGGTGAGGCTTGAGAAGACATATTCTATTAGTTTTATTGTGGGAAAATGCATTTATGTAAATTTAAGGATTAGATTTACATTGACTTGAAACTATACAGGAGTTTGTCTTTCAGAGAGTCTGCTGTAAAGAACGGTCAGGATTTCATGTTGACTAACACATACCTTGCAGTCTAGAAGGAGGCAGCTCTTTGTGGGATAGGAAGTGTTTGGCTTTTTAGGTAGAGTGATGTGGTGGTGCTTTTACCTAGGGGAGAAAGGTATAACTGTAAAAATGTTACTAGAGTTGGATTGCAGTATGATCTCATTTCCTTTTCCTTTTTCAAGTTGAGATGATTAGTAAGGGGAGGTCCATATTTCAGGTATGGCAAGAGGACACAACTTTATTTTGTCTTTGTGTTTTGTGGTAACAGTATTCAGGTTGCCTCCCAAGAGTATAGGGAAATAGTGTACTGAGTTGATCCAGATACCAGTCATCAAGACCACCTTTGCTGATATTATCCCCTGCCTGTTGTAAAGAAGGGAAAATGACTACTTTTCTTTGCACTGCCTATTGGTTTTGTCTGGCTTCATTCATATAAACTATCTGTTGTTGCAGGGACATCCATTATCTGCAGCTTTGTATCCTTAGGCTAGTCATCCATTCCAATAATTTCTGGCTATGGCGACTCCAGACATGGAGGCCATAGACATCAGCTGCATCACAGATCCACTTTAAATGTAAACACCTGCATTAGATTAGGTGGAGTCAAGCCTTCTTAATTTATCCCTTGAGTTCCCTGTGAAAGAGTCTGAATTAGCTGTTGGATAAGCCCTATCATTAAACTCTCATAGGTAAGATAATTTATTACCCCAGTTGCCAGGTTGCTGAAATACAGACTTGTTTTGAAAGCTCTACCATTTGGTGACTGGTATCTTCATGATCTCCCGATCTCTACTCCTCAAAATCAAAAGTTCTGGAATATTTTTACATATACTGGCTCTACAGGGAAACAGCAGTGAGTCTTCTTACTTTTCCACTGGCTGTGTGAGCATAGAGTTAGCATACATAAGTAAGAGGCTGGTGAAATTAATTCCCCACATGGGGTATTGCCGTGAAGCTTTCCCCTGTAGAAAAACTTTTGGTACACATCTCATCTGTATTTGCAATGTATGTGTTTTGTCAAGTTTGATTCTTCTAGTTTGCTGTCAGGAGGGAGTTCTTTTAGATTTTTTTTCCATACGTATTGAGTATCCTGGATTTCCTGATGAAAAGTAAGAAAGCTATGGAATAGTTCTTTTTTGGCAATATGATAAGGAAGAGCAAATTGAGCAGGATCTGGTTTAAGTTTATTATAAATGTCTGGGCTAATAAACAAGGCAACCAAATTTGCTCCCTTAGGGATAGTAGCACATATATCTGAGTATTAATAATAAATTGTCATAAGTCCTTAAATAATGAAGTGGTGGCCACTATCTTTACAGAACTTGAAGAGGACTTAAGCTTCTTCTGTTCCTCTGGTGCTGACCCTTTTCATTCTGTTGCTCTGAAATTTTATTAGACTATTTTTACGGATTTTTATGCCTTTTTTCTGATAAATAAGATGCTAAATCTTTAACCATTCTAAGAATTTTAAATGCAGCTGACATGATTCTAGATTGCATTTAGGTCCTACAAATTGCTAATATAAGAGTGTGAAATTATTCTGGGATTATTTGTTTATTCTAAGCAGACTAATTAGTTTACTTATCTATCTATCTATCTATCTATCTATCTATCTATCTATCTATCTATCTATCTGTCTTACTAGCTAAGTCTTTTAACTGGGTAGTAAACTAGTCCCAGATGGGTATAATTCCATCACAGCCCAGGAACAACAGAAATAAATAACAGAAAATTGCAATGAGCATACTGTAAAAGAAACAGAAGTCATGGTTACATAGTACATATGCATTTTTAAGCAATGCATAAATTATAGTTTAGGTATTAGGAGACAATGTGAGGGAAGAGTGAAATATTAATTGATTTTGAAAAGAAAGAAATATCCTTCAATTAGGTCTTGCAACAAATGATGTTTACAGATTTCTTTGAATTATGACAGAAGAAACAGCTAACAAATGCACTTTTCACTAATATGCTGCTAAGCAAACAGCAGTTTCACAATGGAAGGAAGAGTAGGAAGTGTGTGGTAAATCTCCAGCTAGATTAGAATGTTCCCACCACCTGTGTAAGTGCCTTCATAAGTGTGTGACCACCATTCACCTTCATAAGCAAAAAACTATTACAGAAAAAAATAAAAATACCAAATGTAGCTTCATTGGTGATTAAACCAAAATGTTGAGTTACTATTACAATGACCTTCTCCAAAAATGAGACCTGTATTAATTTTATCCCACATAGTAAGCATAATGCATTTTGTTTTAGTCTTAAATTAAACAATTCACCTTAGTGAAACCAAACAAATCATACAACCTTAGCATCATATACAAATTCAGGGATAGCTCACAATGTAGAAATTCAGGAATGAAGAGCACCCATGAAATTACTCAGAGGATTCATATAAAATAACTACAAGCCCTTCAAGTAAAGCATACAGTGAAGAAATTAGATACTGTCATTTGTGCTAGCATGTCTGGCTGAGGTATTTTATATAATTTCAGATTAAACTGTGTAATATATGCAAGCATGACTAGCTATGATATTGTAAACAAGTTCTTAAATGTTGATTTATGATCTGTTTGTACAGAATGTTTTAAAGACATGAACAGTGTCCTTTTACATTACTAACTGTGCATGGTTGTGAAGAAAGATTCTAAAGGAAAACTGTCTCATATTCAGCTGATCTGCAGATTATGTCATTGGAGTGTTGACAGTTGCAATGTTTTACTGTCAGAAGCTGAAAGACAGGAAGGAACTTTAGTAAACAGCTGTTGGTTGATTTTCAAAATATTAAAATGAAAATTAGAACTGGAACAGTTGGAACAGTTAGACTAGTCTATACAAGAGCCTGCTGAAGACAACTGACAGTCAGTTGTCAGTTACAGACAGCCAGTTGTGAGTTGTTCACAGAAGTACTGTGCAGTGGATACCCAAAAGGACTCACTGAGAACTGTAAGCCTGCCTTTGCTCTATTGTAATAATTTAGTTTAGATCAGGAACAGTGTTCATTAATCAGATAGGAAAAGTACAACTAATCAGATCAGTTAGAGTTTTTCTGAATGTTGGCTTCCTGTCCTACAGTATTGATTTAATTTTCCTGGTGATTGAGTTATGTTTGTTTATTGGAAAATACTGTTTTATATTTTAATAATTTTGCTCAATATTAAATATTTTTATTAACTTACATTGTTGCTGGTCAGTCAGTGTTTTCTTTAGTGAATTCAGAGTCTTTATGCTTGCCTTGATAACTTCCCGGGCCACTCCAAAACCCTGGCTGCTTAAGTAATTTGCTATCATTTGTTTTAATATCTAATTTCCATAATAAGACACCCCTTTAAAAGGCATGAAAACACTGATTGGTGGCAGCATACTGTATTGTTTTGGGAAAGGGACATAGCTGGAAATCTGTGTCAGGCTTTCCCAGAAGTGTTTGGATGTGTGAGATTTAATTTATTTGTGTGAGTGTATCAGAGGTCTTAAACTGGGACACATTGTTCTGGATTGTGTAATAAGGAGCTACATTAGGGGTGGACAGAAGTATACAGTCCAGTCACAGGTTATAGAGCATGTTCCTATTGTGCTCTTAGGTGAAAATTGTGAAATATTATTCATGTTTAAGTGACAGTCTCACTCTGGAGTCAGCAGTGAGGATTGAAGCTCCTTAGTTACTGATCCAGGATAATGGGAGACATCACATTATTTGGTGGCAGTATAGTCAGATATTAACTATATGTCACATTAATTGGACTTCAGTAGCCTGTCAGTAGTTGTCATTAAGGTGTGCACTCTTGACAGCCACAAAGTAAACATACAGAATTGCAGTTCACCACAGTTTTATTTATTTTTAGTTAGTCAGGGATAGCAGGCAAAATGTCAGCAGAAGATTATAGTAAGCTGATATAGAACCAGTTGGCCAAGGACTGTGAAGCCAGAATTCTGGTGCATGCCAACCTGAATAAGGAAGCAATGATTTCAGCGTTAGTTGCAGCAATAGCTCAGACAAGCCATATCCAATTTGGTATTGGGGATGTGCAGCCTGCTGAGACAGGACAGTCCACATTTTCTTCAGAGGACCTGAAAATCCATCTAGAGTTAAGAAGACTGGAACTGGAGTCGGAAGAAAGGGAGAGAATGCAACGTCCAGAGGCTGAGGAGAAGCAGTGTCAATATGAACTGTAAGCCAGATGGATGGAGACTGATGACAGTCTGCACCTAGAAGCGAAATGACTAGAGACTAAAGTGAGACTGCGCCTGGAAGCCAAATGTCTGGAGGATGAGGAGAAATAGCATCAATATGAACTAGAGGCCAAATAACTGGAGGCTGAGGAGAAACAGCATCAATATAAACTGTAGGCAAAAAGTTTAGAAGCTGAGGAAAACGAGAGACAGCACCGGTATGAAGTGGAGCTTCTTACCCTTTGAGAAGTTATAGAGATAATGGGGAAGGGAATAACCAGAAGCTGTGAAGGTCAATAAGCTTTTTACACAGTACAGGGATGGGGTGACTTTGGTAGTTTTATTCATATATTTGAGAGGGTATGTAGACAGTATGATGCTGACAGTGACCTCTGGGTTTGGCTCCTAACTCTCTTACTCCATGGTAAAGCTGTTCAGGCCATGTCACAATTGTCTGATGTAGATTGTTTGGATTATGTTAAAGTTAAGAACTGTCTTCTAGATTGTTTTAAACTAACACCTGAAGCTTACAGAAAAAAGTTTCATGAGCACAGACACAAGGTAGATGAAAGTATATGTGATTATATTGCTGATTTAAATACTTGCTTTCACAGATGGGAAAGTGGGTGTCAGGTCACTACTTTTGGGTGAGGGAACAAGGCCTCAGCATTTTGCCTAGTGACAAGAGAATCTGGTAGCAGACAGACAATGTAACTCTGCGGAGGAGTTGGGGAGAAAAGGGGATTTCTACTTATCAAGCAGAGAAACGATGCATAAGAATGGGATACTCAGTGCTCATATGGACATAAGGGAACTTCATGTGGGAGGCTAAACCACTTCAACAGAGTACACCAGTAACAGGAGAAACAACTAGTCCAAGTACACTGTTAGGGATTAGATGTTTCAAATGTAACCTGAGGGGCCACATAGCAGTCAAATGTCCATCAAGGCAAGGTGAGAAACAAAAGGTGAGGGAGCCAGCAAGTGGTTATAACAAACTACCAGTGGTAAGTTGTTTGGAAAGAACAGGGGTGCCAATCTATTACCAAAATTTATATCCTATCTAGGTAGATGGTAAACAGGTTACTGCTAAGAGAGACACAGCTTCTGATAGAACCATTGTGAGGCTTGCAGTGGTTGGAGAACAGCAGTACTTGCCTGGGCAGTCCACTCCAGTCAGAGCTTTGGAAGGGGCCCCATTCCAAATACCTTTGGTTAGGGTTCATCTTGACTTGGAGGGCGGAATAGGAAGCAAGCAGGTAGGTGTGTTTGGGGATATTCCTGCAGATGTCCTGATAGGGAATGACTTTGATGATGCAGTACCCTGTGTTCACTCAATGGCATGCAGTCAAGCTTGGAGACACTAGCCTGAGAGAGACCCAGAAAGATCTCATACCTGAAGCTGGGACTGGTGTGGTGGCTGTTTCAGAGAAGGAGCTAACATGTAGCAGTAAGTCTGAAAGTGAGCCATAGCTGCTGGTAGGTACTGATGTTTCCTTGGACATGGTTACTGCAAGGACAGAGGTGAGTGATAGTACCCAGACTGCCAGTGAGGCACAATAGTCAGAAGTTACTAGGCCTCCTGTGGAAGAGGAGCTTGTGTTTGAGAATATCCCTACAGATGTCCTGATAGGGAATGACTGTGATGATGCAGTGCCTTGTGTGCATGCAGTGTTAGATAGTCAGGCTTAGAGACAGGCATGTAGGTCCAGTAGCCTGGGGGACCCAGAAAGATCTCATACCTGAAGCTGGGACTAGGGTGGTTGCTGTTTCAGAGAAGGAGCTATCTTGTAGCAGTAAGTCTGAAAGTGAGCCAAAGCTGCTGGTAGGTCTGATGTTATCTTGGACGCAGTGACTGCAAAGATGGAGTTGAGTGATTGTACTCAGATTGACAGTGAGGTACAGCTGTCAGACGTTTCTAGGCTTCCTGCGGAAGGGGAACTTGGGAAGGTCCCAAATGTAGTGTGAGATAGGCTCAACTTATGGACCCTACATTACAAAGCTTGAGGGAGATGGCTAAGGAAGCACCTGAGGCTCAAGGAAAATGGGAGTCTGTATATCGGAACAAAGGTTTGTTGCATAAAGGGTGGACTCCTTGAGGTGGGCTGAAAGGTGAGGTAGTATGGCAGATGGTAGAGCCTACAGTATGCTAGTTCTAGCTATAGTCCCTAATATTCCTTGTGCAGGTGATATCAAGGCAAAAAGGAAGGCTTGTTGTATAAAGAGAGGACTCCTAAGGGAGAGCTGGAAGGAAGGTAGTATGGCGGTTGGTAGACTCTAGAGCCTATCATCTGCCACTTCTAGTTATAGTGCCTAATATTCCTTTTGCATGTGATATTCATATAGTGAAGGTTGCAAATGAGTTGCTAGAAATTTTCAGCAGGGTAGGTTTTCCAAGGTTGATACTGACTGACCAAGGTGCTAACTTCATGTCAGACTTTCTGACTTGTTTGTGGAAGCATTGTGGGATAACACATGTAAAGAACACCCCCTACCATCCACAGACTAATGGTCTTGTGGATAGGTTAAACTCTACATTAAATACTATGTTATGGGCATTTGCAGACCAGTTTAAAAGGGTAAGTTAACCATTAATTCCAGTAAGTGTCAGGTGGGAATGGCAGAGGTCACTTACTTAGGAGACAGAGTGGGGAGTGGTAAGACATGGTCAGAACCTGTCAAAGTAGAAGCTATTCAAACATTACTAAAAAACAAGTGAGAACATTTCTAGGGACAGAGGGGCATTGTGGAAAATTTCTGCCCAATTGTGGTACAATGGTTGCACCCATTATTGACCCAACTATGAAAAATAAACCAGCTAAGGTAGTGTGGACCAGAAATTGTGAACAGGCATTCCAAAAAACATAAGGAGATTTTGGGAGGAGCCCCTGTGCTGGCCAACCCAAACTATAGTGAAGAGTTTGTTGTGCAAGTGGATGCTTCGAATTGTGGTGTGGGGCTATGCACAGTCAAGCTTTCTTAGAAGGAGAAGAATGCTACAGTGTGGTTAATAATGCAAATGGATTGCTCAGGAGAGGAGTGGATTGATTCTCCCAGACAGACACATTTTTCTCAAGAGTCATTTTTCAAAGGTCACTTGAAAACTGTGCTTGAGTCATGGGGGGATATGAAGAAATGATGCACTGTCATTTCTGCTAGCATGTCTGGCTGAGGTTTTGTACATAATTTCAGATTAAACTGTGTAATATATGCCAGCATGACTAGCTATGATATTGCAAACAAGTTCTTGCATGTTGATTTATGATCTGTTTGTACAGAATGTTTTAAAGACTTGCACAGTGTCCTTTTAGATTTCTAACTGTGCATGCTTGTGAAGAAAGATTCTAAAGGCAAACTGTCTCAGATTCAGCTGATCTGCAGATGATGTCATCAAAATGTTGACAGTTGCTATGTGTTACTGTCAGAAGCTGAAAGACAGGAAGGGACATTAGTAAACAGCTGTTGGTTGATTTTCGAAATATGAAATGAAAATTAGAAATGGAACAGTTGTGACAGTTAGGCTAGTCTATGAAAGAGCCTGCTGAAGACAACTGACAGTCAGTTGTCAGTTACAGCTATTTAACAGCCAGTTGTGAGTTGTTCACAGACATATTCTGCAGTGGGTACCCAAAAGGACTCACCAAGAACTGTAATCCTGCCTTTGCTATATTGTAATAATTTAGTTTTGATCAGGGGCAGTGTTCATTAGTCAGATAGGAAAATTATAGCTAATCAGATCATTTAGAGTTTTTCTGAATGTTGGATTTCTATCCTACAGCATTGATTTCATTTTCCTGGTGATTGTGTACTGTTTGTTTACTGGAAATTACTGTTTTATATTTTTAATCATTTTGCTCAATATTAAACATTTTTATTAACTTCAATTGTTGCTGGTCAATCAATGTTTTTTTTAGTGATTTCAGAGTGATTATACTTGCTGTGATAACTTTCTGGGCCACTCCAAAAGCCTTGCTGCTTAGATCATTTACTATCATTTGTTTTAAAATCTAATTTTCATAATTGGACATCCCTTTAAAAAGGCATGAAGACATTGATTGGTAGCAGCATTACTGTATTATTTTGGGGAAGGGACATGGCTAGAAATCTGTGTCAGGATTTCCCAGAAGTGTTTGAATGTGTGAGATTTAATTTATTTAAGTGTAAGTGTATCAGAGGTCTTAAACAGGGAAACATTGCTCTGGAGTTTGTAATAAGGAGTTACATTAGGGGTGGACAGAAGTATACGGTCCAGTTGCAGGTTATAGAGCATGTTCTTGTTGTGCTCTTAGGGGATAACTGTGTAATATTACTCCTGTTTAAGTGACAGTCTCACATTGGAGTCAGTAGTGAGGATCGAAGTTCCTTAATAACCAAACTTAGACACTTGGAGGACTAATGCTTGAAAATACCACTCCAAACAGTCCAGACAACTCGGTTTATTCCAGGTATACAAAATGTATGGATAGTTATTAACGCTTAACTAGATCACCGTGTTTTCATCCTCACCAAACAGGACTTCTTCAGATAATGCGATCTGATAGTATTTAGATAAATTCAGATAATATTATCTGAAGAAGTCCTGTTTGGTGAGGATGAAAATGTGGTGATCTAGTTAAGCGTTAATAACTATCCGTACATTTTGTATACCTGGAATAAACCGAGTTGTCTGGACTAATTGGAGTGTTTTTTTTTTTTTGAGCACTATTCCTCCAGTTGTCTAGGTTTGGTTATTTTGGAGACTTCTACTGTTTTACTGGACACTTTTGCCTCCTTGTTTTATTGTTGATTGAAGCTCCTTAGTTACTGATCCAGGATAGTGGGAGACGTTGCATTATTTGGTGGCAATATAGTGGGATATTAACTGTACGTCACACATACAAACACAGCTTGCATTTAAAACAACAAATCACATCACTATTACATACACATTACTCAATTAGAATGTTAAAGAACTAGACTTTAAAACTGGTCTGAGATGATATGAATCATTTAGACCAGGTATTTTAATAGCATTTAAAGGAACGATCTGAAGTATATTGTGTTTGTTTTAAATAAATCC
The DNA here is from genome assembly GCF_019279795.1 of Protopterus annectens. Taxonomy (NCBI): domain Eukaryota; kingdom Metazoa; phylum Chordata; order Ceratodontiformes; family Protopteridae; genus Protopterus; species Protopterus annectens. Next base: position 1,770,870,052 of record NC_056725.1, read on the forward strand.
TAATGAGTGATTTCAGAAGCATTCTTCTTCATGTAATTCACCTTTGTGCTCAGCAGTATAATGACACATGCTAAGGCTGACCATGGAGTCAAGTTTTGAATGAAGACAATGTAGGTCAGGCATTTTTTTCAGGCTGCATTTTTCTGGGTCTATTTTTTTCTCACTCTCCCTCTCCTTCTCTTTGCCATCATCAAGTCCCCCCTGCCATCATGAAGCCTCCTCTTCTCCCATACATTCCACCTCCTTTCTGGCATCTGAAAATGACAGGAAAATAAGATGAAAGCAAAGGATCATGGGCATCATCCAGCAGGGAAATGAGATGAAAGCAAAGGATCATTGGCGTCATCCCGCAGGGAATGTAGGTTTCCTGCAAAGGTCTTAGCTGCTCCTAGTGGAGTGACATGCATGTAATTCAAGGGGACTGCAGTGCAGGTTTACATGTCAGAAAGCTTAATAAATAACACACACACACACACACACACACACACACACACACACACACACACACACACACACACACACACACACACACACACACACACACACACACACACACACACACACACACACACACACACACACACACACACACACTTCATTGGGGCCTATATTCAAACTGATTTTCCTAGAACTTTAGTATACCAACATAACATGCTAATCACTGGTGTTAGTTAATTAGGATTTTAAGGTATATGCCACAAAATTTGTCATGGTTTTGTGATGACAATGAAATTAATTTACAGCATTATATGCTAATTGTGTAGGCCACAGCACAAACCTTGGTTCATCTGATACCTTGCTTTAACACCTGGTCTCTACTGGGTGTCAATAATAAAACAGACCAGTCCAACTCCCTCCTCCCAGGATGGGCAAGCTATTGTTGACCAGTGACTCCCACATCTCAACTGACTACCAAAATCCAAGTTACTAGCTGACTGGGTGAGTTTGTGTCACACTCTGGACTTCGTCCCTTTTAGCCACAGATCTGGACAGTTTTTCACATTGCTTTCTGATACAATAATGACAATCTAGTGGTTATTGCATTTAGGGGATTCAGTTTTTAGCAGTCTTTGCTTTTAGAACAGCAAAGTAATCTTCCCCAAATAGCAACATTACATGGAAACTGGAAATCAGGTATTTAAGTACATAAGGCCACTTTCTGAATGTTATAAAGGTAATATTCCATTCTATCCATTCTGTAGAATGTATCATCACCTTAAGTTTTATAATGATAACCTTTTATCAACATTATAAAATAATATGTTCAGCCAACAAATTTAGTACAGGTGTCACCTCCAATTGCTAATAATAGGTCTTGCATACTCAGTGTCATAGTAGTTATACATTATGAAGTGTTAAAAGTAGTTTTCTGGACATCATTATGGTCTGCAGTCACTAAACGTGGGTCATTGTACCATTTTATTCTCAAGAAGGACAGAAAAGTGACTCCTACTTGAAAACACTGGAACACAGAGGTGATCTGATACTTTTCATTGGAACAATATAAATGTTTCTGTTACACAACCTTTTGGACTAATAGGAGCCCTTCATCAGGAGATAATAACTTTTTGTTGTTAGCTACAGTCCTTTTAATACACTTGTACCTAGAATGGAAGAGGAAAGTACATAATTTATTTAACTGCTAAAGTGGAAAAATAGCTAACTTGGATGCTTAGAGCTTTGGCAACTATTTCTTAGAGACCAAACTGTGTGTGGGTGGGGAAGGTCTGTGCCTGCATCTGTTTTTGTGGATGTGAATTTGAAACCTTGGAGGCTAAGTTCTGGCCTGACATAGAAGTGCAGGCTCTGACAGCACAGTGCATTAAAGTCTATGACCATTAGCAGAGAAAAAAAGCATCCAACATTAGTTTGGATTCACAGATACATAGGTTCTTACTAACCTTACAGACATTGAGAAGATCAACCACATCACCCAGTACTGATAGGAGACTAACAATGTTTCATTAAGTATATTTTCCTCATATATCTCAGGTAAAAATTATGATCACACATCCAGTCATCCAGATGGGTTTAAATGTTGCTAAGGAAGTATTCCTTTGATACACATGGACAGCCTGTTCCACAAATGAGGAATAAGTTGGGCTAAGTACCTGTCACACCATTTGGTGTTGCTTATGTTATAGTATAGATTTAGGCCCCTAGTCTGTGAATTTACTTTACCACTGGTTTGATGAAGGAATTGAAAAGGTGTGAGTCATTCATAGCATGAAAGGCTAAGTAGAGATCACCCCTCAGGAGTCTACACTGAGTAGAAGGGCAGGGCTGGTGATATGTAATAGTAACTAAAGGAACTGAAACTTGATATATTTTTGATAAAATACACCAGGGTCTCTTGAGATGGTTTAGGTGCATTTTTAGGTAAAACATAACAGGGATTCTGTATTCAATGATGGACCTAATAAGGAAGAAATAAAGGGAGAACTATAACTTCAATGGACCTTGAGATACCAAGAATTATAAGTTGTGCAACATAGAAGGTTTTTCTAACAATCAAAGAGACATGGTGGTAAAAGGAGAGTCTGCTGTCAACAAAGGTCAACTACTCTACCACTTAGTGGGAAAATAAATCACAATAAATACAGACATCCAGAAAATTATTTAAAAAATGACAGGAAACATCACTTTTTTCAAACAAAAGAGTATTATTTATAGTTATTATTTCATAAGAACAGACCAGTGATAAGATTCAGATACATACTGAGCCTGTCTGCCTGAAAATGTGAAATCTATGTGTTTGTCATGAACCAAATGACAAAAAATATATAGAGTGCACAAATAGTTGTATGTCTGCTGGTTATATTAATTGACAGGATAGCCTATTTATGAAACAATTTGAAATCCTATGGCAAACTTCTCAGAATAGTATGTCATGACCCCTTAGCTACAGAGTGCACTTTATTGGTGATTCAATGTATAAAGACATTTCTCAAGTTTATCTTCATGTAACATACATTACTGCACATAAGTCTAGAGGAAGACAGATGCGCCTTAATTCCAGTTTCAAAAATCTTCCTTATTTAGGAATAGCTTATAGGAAATTTATTTCTGATGTACTGGCAATTTGGCGTCTACATCCCCAAATTCTTTAACATGGTATCCATAATGTAGGCCCAGTAAAAGAGATATTAATGAATTAGACTTCAAACAGTTATCATAAAAGATGTGATGCCTGAATCTTTAGCTATTACGTAGTCTGTCTAGAAACACAAAGGTGGATTGGCAGTGTTAGAAGACAAGAAGTTGACAGGCATTAGGGGTAATTGTTTTCTTCCATAGTTTCTCATTTCTGCCAGTCATGGTTCCACTGAGGAGAACATAGAAACAAAGCAAGGTACAGATTATTTCATAATCAGCAGTTCTCATAATCTTGTATGGCAGTCAGAGTCCCACTCCCTTGAATATCTTTCACAATTCTTTCTCAATTAGATCCCCTGGAGGGAAAATTCTCTTTTCATCAAGGTGGAGTCTGATGTTATAGCACATTATATTAAATAAAAATAGGCACAACTAAACCCAGTGATGTAGGAACACAGTGTTCAAATTCTATTTGTGTCATTTTTTTTTAATTCAAGTGTAGTTTGCAATCCTGGCTCTCATAATTGTGACTTAGAGCTGAAGAGGTTTTGGAGAATTGAGGGCATGTGACATTATTTAAACCAATACCATGAGAAATGTCAGACTAAATATTTAAGTTTGTTCGATATGCATTTGAAGTATAACACTTGCAGGATGTCATGCTTAAGATTTTTAGATTTTTGATTTTACTTACATATGATATAGGTGTGCTCGTGTCACAATTCATTCTTAAAATATTTGTTGTGTTGTTACTGTAATCTGTAAAGTAAAGATGCATAACATTACAAAAGCAGAATAACTACTGTTACTTCATAACAGTTTTGAATCAATGTGTCAGCAGAATTTTTACAAACTATGTCCATAAGGGAAAAAATCTAAATTATGTTTTTGGTGGTGAGGCAATTCTTCTACATACCTTCACACACCAATCCCCATTCACTTAATGATTCTAGCATTCTAACTCACAGGTCACACAGCCTCAAAAGAAACAAGTATATAACTTTCTCATAGTAGTGCAGTTTCAAAGTCAGCATGCCTAACAACATTCAGATGATGTGGCCTCCTTTTTCCAACCACCCTAAAGTGCACATTATTATAACATACCCTCTGGATTGGAACAAGTGACTTCTGATATGGTCACTAAACCACTAGATCTTATGAGCCAGTTTTACATCATTACATGTGAGTAACAGTGACACAAGGAAAGTTCTGAATATACCTCTCAACTCTCAAGATTTTTTGCTTCATATTTGGTCTGTTCTTCATAAAATTTGTGGTTTTCTGGCAAATCCCTAACAACTGAATTTACTAAATATTGTTATATATTTGAGTTCCAGACTTCATATACTTCAGAAAATGCATGCTAAAACAAATCCTGTTGTTCTGGCAACTTTCTGAGTTTATGTTTATAAGTTTATAATAGCAATATCTAAAATATGTTCCTATTTTGGCACCCCCCCCCAATTTTTTAGGCTTTCTCCATATTTCTAATGCTGAGAGTCAGAGCCCTCTAGTATAGAGTAGTGATATGTATAAGATAATAGCAAGTACTGTAAATGAATTTTAAAACATGACTGTAAAGTATAATTCATGAAATAATGCTGTTTACTCATTTATGTATGTTTAAATAATTTGTCATAAAGATTATTATTTCTGCCCATATCATATCTAGAAAATGCTGCCACTAAGTGCAAGGATTATGCTGCTGATGTTCTACTATTTTTCACTAAGGGCCTGCTGTGCTATAATCACAAACACTGGATGCAGCAGGCCACAGGAATTCTGCACACTACCACAGCTATATAAAATACACCTTGGGGAACTGAAACAAACATTTCCACAGTAAGAATAAAGTTTTAAAGCATCTAAATTTCAACAGTGGAAGATGGACTAACAAATGTAAGTGACGTACAATTATGATTAAATATTTTTATCTTCTTTCTTGTGTTCTCTTTTTCCAAGACCTTCCTGACCACCCAAACCTCCTCAACACTCTAGTGGTCCATTTGTCGTCTCTCTCTCTCTCTCTCTTTGGGTGACAGAAGGTCTGTTCCAGGAATCCACTGCTCCTATAAGAAACAAATGACGATTCTTCTAATAATATCAGTAATTCAGTCATAACACAAACCTCATCTTACCTATTATCTGTTTTAACTGTACTATATTAAACCTGTGTGTTGAGCTGTCATCCATGGGATGACTCATTTTTAATGTTTTTATCCTAAATCCCTTCCCTGGAAGCTGACATGCTTACCTGCATTCATGACAGCATGATACATGTCCTCCCTCATGCATGCTACACATCCTCCCTCATGCATACTACATGTCCTCCCTCATGAATGTTACATATCCTCCCTCATGCAAATTACACATTCTCTCTTATGCATGCTATGCATCCTCCCTCATGCAAGCTACATATCCTCCCCATGCATGCTACACGTCCTCCCTCATGCATGCTACATATCCTCCCTCATGTATACTACATGTTTTCCTTCATGCATGCTTCACATCCTCCCTCATACATGCTACATGTCTTCTCTCATGCATGCTATACCTCTTCCCAAATGCATGCCACACATCCTTCCTCATACATGCTATATGTCTTCTGTCATGCATGCTACATATCCTCCCTGATACATGATGATGTGCTACACATCCTTCCTCATGCATGCTACATGTTCTCCCTCATACATGCTACATGTCTTCTCTCATGCATGGTACACATCCTCTCTCATCCTCAACTGGGCATACAACACATTCTCCCTCAGGCATATTACATGCCTATGTCTACAGTGGGCATTATTTGGGGGATGGATAGCTTATACAACATTAAGATTGCATCCAATTTTCTGAAGAGAAAAAAGGAGTTCTAGATAGAGTAACAGTCACTAAAAGTAAAATAAAGCTGTGACTGAAGATAGTCTGTAGCTCTTGCACAATCTGAGCTAAAGAAATGGCAGAAAAAGACAAAGCAGAATGTTTTATTACACTGCCTACCTGAAACTATCATGTATTACAAACTTAAAATGGATCCTGCAAAATACCTGTACTAAGCCTTAAAGCATTAATCAAATTGTCATTGCACATTAAAACTTGTAGCTCTTAACATGAAAATGATACTCTTCAAGTCTTATATACTAGACATATAAAAAGTCTGAGAGGTGAAAAGATGTGCATTAATAAAACACTTCCAATTTTCTGAAAAATGACAGCACAACTAGATTGTGTAGGCTACTGCCTATTTCTGTACAAATATGCAAACCTCTTAAAATGGATTATTGGAATCAGACCCAAAGGAATAACAACTGCACTAACTATAATCCTAGTTGCTTATTCCTGTGACATACCTTATAGCTTGTCTCAGAGCTATAGTGCAACACAGAAGACAAAGTTGGCTGATCTGATTATATGGTCTGTAAGCTACAGAATAATGTCTAGGTCCAGGATAGCTGATTCACATTTGTGGTCAATTGAAAACAGTTGTTACTAGAAAAGCAGAAAAGAAATAATATATTAAAAGCATGCCAGTAAAAATCACTTTAAACTATAATTCATGGAATAACTTTTGTTTAAATAATTAATACAAAAGAGGAAACAAATAATTTACTAAGTATTTGCCATATAAACAAATGCATAATAAGAAAGCAAGTATACTTTATTCACACTAGTGTATCTCAGAATTTTTACTGATATTACCTTTTATTAGTATTCTTAACTGAGACTGCAGTGGATCCCTCAGCAGGGAATGTGCAGCTTCTTTTACAGAGAAAGTTAATGAGTACAATGTCAAACTTGCACTGAATTGCTAGTATTTAAAAGTGACATTTAGAATGCAAAAGTATTGTCTGTACCACAACTGAGAAGCAGTAACCGATCAGCTCAACCTGTTTGTTTATTTAATGGACTGTCACTTTAGCTTTTCTCTGTTTCTAATAGACTTTCTTTCATTCATCATGTTAATTATTTTAAGACTATCCTGCACTTTTTGTTGAAATAAAATCTATGACTGAAATAATTCTTCTGTCAGCACTGAAGGTCTGTTCCAGGAATCCACTGCTCCTATAAGAAACAAATGATGAGGTCAGGCCCCAGTGGTCTAATGGGTAAGGCATTGGCCTCCAAAGCCAGGGATTGTGGGTTTGAGTCTCATCTGGGGTGATATAATCTTTAGGGTTGGGAGGGTGGCCTAATGGTTAAGGTGTTTGCCTTGCAAACACAAGGTGCAGGGTTTGAGTCTCATAAGGGATAATTGGCTAGGCTTAAAATGGCTCGCAAGGGTAGTTAGCTTAGTACTAATCTATGAACCTATGATTCTTCTAATAATATCAGTAATTCAGTCATAACACAAACCTCATCTTACCTATTATCTGTTTTGACTGTACTATATTAAACCTGTGATATCGCCTTAAAAATGCAATTTCCACTAAAAAAAATCTGTTTCCATTGTGTACATATCTGTCTCTCTCTCTCTCACTCTCTCTCTATCTAAATAGATAGAGAGTTAGATAGATATAAGCAATTAAATATTATAATCATTGGAATGTCTAACTACCTTGCATGTTATTTATTTTACCAATTTAAATATTTGACCTTTTGGCTCAGGACATGTTTGAAAAATGGTCTCTGGACTACTGTTGCCTGGTCAACAACTGAAATACCCTCCTGCACTACTGCATATTCCTTCATATGTGAATATATTTTTTTTAACACTTATAATATCTCATCCTGATAAAATATTTAAAGGTCTCTGCCTGTATGAAATCTTGGCATTTCATTCATCTTCTGCAAGGTTACCAAAAGTACAGTTGAGTAAGTAAACTTTCTATAACAGTAGATGTTCAAATGATCATTGCTGCAGTAACCTAAGCTATATGGGTATATTCTGCAAGGATATAACAGCCAGCTTCTAAATCATCATGGCACCTTTTACACATCCAAACCATACTGAGATTGAGATGAGCTGACTAAAAGACAGGCTTGGGTGCCAACTCCTACAGATATTTTGTGCCAACAGAGAGAGGGAGACTGGGCCCTGAAAGGACAATGCTAGGAACAACAAAAAATAAAAACTCCACACCCTAGCAAAAACAACCCACCAAAAAACAAGGAGGATGGATGAGGGAGAGGCTACTGCAACAATGATCATTCAAACGTCTACTGTTATGGTAAGTTTACTTACCCAACTGTAATATGTTCTTTATATTGATCACTGGGTAGATTACTGTAGCTTAGCTTACTAGCAAACTTGATCTAGACCTACAGAAGGAATCAAGCTTGTAGTGCTTTGTGAAAGCATGTACAGAGGCCCAAGTTGTTGCTTCTAAAATACTTATGGAATCCAACTCTTTCCCAAAAGCCATAGAAGAAGACAAGGCTCTGGTAGAGTTGGCCTTGTCCCTGTCTGGAATTTCTTTGGTGTGGTGAGAATAACAAAAGGTAATAGCTTTAGACAATCATTTGGAAATACTCTGTTTGATACAGCTTGTCCCTTATTCCTGTCTTCACAAGAAATGAACAACTGATCCAAAGATCTGAAAGGTTAAGTTCTGTCAAGATAGATCCTAAGTTGTCTGTGGATATTCAAGGTATAGAGTATCCTTTCACCCTCACTTTTAATCTCAGGAAAGAAAAAGTGGAGATGGGTAGTTTAGCTCAAAGTAAACTTAAATACCACTTTAAACAGAAAAGAAAGATTAGTTCTCAAATAAACCCCTGTCCCTGTGGAAAATGAGGTGGGGCTGACTCACCATAAGTGCTTGCAACTCAGATGTCCTTCTTGTAGAGGTCAGAGCAATAAGTAAAACTGTTTTCCATGTTAATAACCTTAGGTCATCTAGATTAACTGGTTAAAATGGAATGAGTGTTAGCTTCTCTAACAAAAAATTAAGTTCCCAAGGAGGGCCCGCAGTTTTCTAGGAGGCCTTTTATGCAAAACCCATTTCATAAACATTTTAATATGAGAATTGAAAGAGGAGGCTTCATGGGCAGACATGCTGAAATGGCCAATAAATGAACATTGATGGAAGAGTAAGAAATGATGTACAATACTAACTCACACAAATATTGTAAAACCAGAGAACAACTAGCCCTGAATGGGTGCTGGTTATGTTGTTGTCACCGACTAGAAAACCTTTTCCATTTGCCAATATCTGATTTTCTAGTAGCAGGCTCCATTAGTGCTTGCTGCACATCCTCAGTAAACAGAGAACTATGGACTTAAGACCCTATCATCAAGGCATCCAACTGAAGTTGTTTGGGGTTGGGAGGTACAAACACCCCTGACCTTGTGTGATATCAAGTCTGTGAGGAAGCTTGCTCTAATTGCCCCCTAGCCATTTCCAAATGAAGGAAGAACTGCTATTGCCAGTGCCTTAAGGGAGTCACCACAATGATCTTATTTCTGAATCTTCAGAAGTACCATGGACATTATTGGAAAAGGTGGAAAACCATATAGGAGCATTCTTGTCCAAATTAAAGAAAAGACATTGGTATTCCACGTCTTCTTGCATAGAGTCCAGGAGCAGAATCTTGCCATCTGATTCTTCATACAGGAGGCAAATAAGCTTACTTGAGAATTCCCCGCAGATGGGACAAATCTCAGAAGACACTCTGATTTAGTTTCCATTCATGAGGGTCAGCCCTTGTACTGCTCAGCTTATCTGGCACACAATTTTGCTCAGATGGAATGTAGGATGCCTGTAGTGTGAGCTTGTGCTTTGAAGCTATATCTCAAACTAACATGGCTAGTCTGCAAAGGGGATTTGATCCGGCTCCCTCTTGCTTGCTGATGACTACATGCCTGTGGTATTATCTGTAACAACTTGAACAGGTCCCAAGGATCAAGGATGATTCAGAGAATTTAGTGCCTTGCTCAAGATAAGCATCTCTTTTATGTTTATGTGCTTGTATCTATCCTTGGTGTCACAATCAAATTGCACTTTTACTCCTCTTGAAAGTGCTCTTCAAGAAAAGTGTAAGGTATCTGTTATGACTGACTACTTGGAGCAGAGAGAGAGAAGTGGAAACCTGGATCTAAGAACATTTGCTGCCTCCACCAAATGATTTCCCCTTTTGACAAACCACTGTACTGGGATTTGAAAAGACAAGGGATGTCAGTGCTGGGACCAAAGAGACCTAAAGTATCATTGTATCTTTCTCATGCAGAGTCTTGCCAGAGTTATCATGAGAATCATAGATGCCATGAGACCCAAAATCCTGAGCTATTTCCTTGCAGTGATAGATGTTTGCAAGGAAAACTTTAGAAATACATCTAGATATAGATCTATTTTGTACTGAGGAAGAAAAACATTTTGAATGAAGGTATCTAGCTAATACCCCAAGTATACAATCCTGTGTGAATCAGTAAAAAAATAATTTTATGTTTTATGTTATCTTGGAATCCTAGCTTATGTAAGATAAGTGAGATATTCTTGACACTTTGAAAATGTGAGAGATTCCTGACACCTTGAAAAAGACTCTGCAAAGATAAGCAAGTCATCTAAATATGGAAAAAATGGATATCCTGTAGCCTACAATGAGCTATAACTGGAGCTAGTACATTTTGTTCAGAGGATAGTACAAAGGATAAGGCACAGAACTAATAATGTGACCCAGACAAACAGAACCTGAAGAAATAAGAAAGAAAACCACTTGGCCACTGACTGCACAAGTAAAAAATAAATTTAATAAGGACTTAGCACCTGGGCTCACAGCCTTCCAAGACTCTTTTTTTCTGTTTGCTTTTTATGTTGTATTGGTAGAACCTGAAGAAATGTCTGAAAGATGGATAAACTGGGATGTGATGATAAACATCTTTTAAATCTAGAGTTATCAGGAAACTTGAATGAGGAAAAAGAGGTAACAGGTTGTGAAGTAACACTGTTTTGAACTTGGGCACTACCACAAACAGGTTTAGGAAGAAAAGATCCAGAACTGGTCTTCAAGCATTTTCTTTCTTTGGCACTAAAATCATCCTTGACTAAAAACCTTTTCCCACATGGAAAGAAGGAACTGGATCTATCTCTCCCTGGGACAGCATGTGATGAAGGATAGGTGGAAATAAAAGAGTCAGGTCCAGTAGATGGGGAATTTCCCCCTGGAAGGGGGAAATTTCCTCCCACTACCATCTGTAACCTTGATGAATGATCTTCAGTACCTATTTGTCTGAAACTATCTGTTGCCAAAGAGAAAAGATGGAGATTCAGACTTTCTGAAAGGGAAAAGGGACTGCGATGGTAGGTTTGGGGTGGGGGGTGATGGTGGACAAGGTCTTTAAATATTCATTCTGACTTGATGGACTCTCTTTAGTTTTCAGGGATTTCTGAATTCTTTTTGGAAACCCCTTGCCATTTCTTCTTAATGTATGTTTACCTGCATTTTGTTGAGACCGGTTATTTTGTTTGTTTGTTTTTTTTTTGCCAAGATTGGATGAAGAGTTAGAGAATTCTTTAGAAATTTAGAAAAGAAAGACTGAAAAATCTTAGAGATTCCCTGTGTCAACTTACCAATCATCACACTTTTTGGTAAAGCCTGCAACAGAGGGGCCAAAAACTAAATCTCTATCCAAAGGAGAATTTAAAATCTAATTTTCAACATCACCTGGGAGATTCTGAAAATGCAGCCAGGCAAACTTCCTCAACACAGGATCAAGCCAAAGCCTATGAAGAAGTATCAACTGAATCATCCACACACTGTAAACAAGCAGTAGTTGTA